>NC_140170.1:162133512-162238528 GCF_963971535.1 Notolepis coatsorum | reverse complement strand
ATATATATCTTCCAACAACTCCAACGCCATCTTATTTACATGTCGCGTCTCGTCTATCTGGTGACCCTGTGACCTTTGCTCTAGCGCCAGAATCAAGCCAAACTTGGATAGTTGATTAGCCAAAATGTATGACACCCGAGATCCAATCAAATTGCGTGTTACTTGTGAACACTTTGTCCACTTTGCACCAAACTCAACACAGTTCGGTCATCTACCCAGTAAATGTTGAATGTGAAAGTAACAGCAGAGTGGAGAGATTGTTAAGCCTTGGGGAGATCTGCACTCTACTGAGTGCATTCCTCTAGTTTCTATTTCAATTAGGCTAGTTTCATGAATGTTTTTTAGCATTTATTTCTCGTGTGGTCTCCCATCCTTTGCAACCTTTGTAAGCCAAGTCTGTCTCTCTTTCCTCCACAACCTCATTCTAATCTCTATACTATCTTTTCCTGCCCCCCCCCCCCCTGTCCAGTAGCTAGCTCTGTTCCAGAGAGCTGTGTTGAGATGGTGAGTGGTGTTGCTGATAGATATGGGCTGCTGAGGCCAGCTGGCCCGGCTCCTGGGGTCTGGACTGATGGGCTCAATGACGGGCCCCAGAGTGGGTGCTGATGAGTAAGAACAACACCTGAGACCCACACAGCACAGGGAGAGAGAGAGAGAGAGAGAGAGAGAGAGAGAGAGAGAGAGAGAGAGAGAGAGAGAGAGAGAGAGAGAGAGAGAGACAGAGAGAGAGAGAAAGACAGAGAGAGAGAGAGAGAGAGAGAGAGAGAGAGAGAGAGAGAGAGAGAGAGAGCGAGAGAGAGAGAGAGAGAGAGAGAGAGAGAGACAGAGACAAAGAGAGAAAGAGAGGATTGCTGCTTGACGTACTGTGGAAAGGTACTGCATCCAAATGCATCCAAATGGAAAACACACACACACACACGCACACACACACACACACACCTTTTATACAAAACACACACGCCCACAGACCGTACATGGAGACACTTTCTTTTCAATTCAACATGAGATCAGTTAACCAAGGTGTTTGCACCAAAACTACCAGGAACTGTAATTGCCAGTAACTGCATTGCACAGCACCTTAAGTTCCTTTGTTCTCTGTGTTTCCACTGTGGTGAAAATATCGGCCAAGATTCGGCAAATTAGTCTGGTGACGTGTGAAAAGTCTCTAGACATTCCGGCGTCTCATTAGAACACATCTTTGTGATCAAAGTTAAATGTTAAAGACAGACCAATGTTCCCTGCATCCTCTTTTGCCATATATTGGTCCTCGTATCAAACAGGAATGTGCAACAGAGCACTAAATACACTGAAAACTCACGGAGTCCAGATGACATGACTATTTCCAAATGAGGCACGCCCGAATTGCCTACCAATAACAATGGACCTCATTGTTTTTTTTTTTATCCACTTTTTCTCCCCCTGTTTTTTTTAGTTTTTCTCCCATCCCAATTTAGTCGTCATGCCAATTCCCCCCTCCCCTTCCTGGTCGTTGCTCGCATGTGCCCCCCACTGGGCGGTCTAGGGAGGGTTGATAGATACTATCACATGTCCCCTCCGATACATGCAGAGTCAGCCAGCCACTTCTTTTCACCTGCCAGCGCGGACTCTCATTGGTGAGGTGTAACGTGTGGGAGGCTCACACTACCCTCACCATCTCCCTTCCTCGCTGTGCAGGCGCCCTGACCGACCTGTAGGAGTCGCTGTTTACAACAACCAGATTACCACCCACCGGCTTCCCTCCCGCTGACTCTGCCAATTGAGCCAGTATGACGGCCGGCCCAAGCCGGAGGCAACGCTGACAGCCAGATACCAGTGTCTCTCGCGTTGGTGACGAGCGCTTAGTCCGCTGCGCCACCCAGCCGCCCTAATGGACCTCATTCTTGAACATGTTCGTAAGTATCTTTCGTAACTATCTTCGTAAAAAGTCCGTACTAACAAATTTACTAAAATCCTCCTCCGGATTCCTGAACGCGTGAAATTCCATATCAATCTCTAGTTTATTAATGATGCAGCAGCCGCTGCAGGATACTGTGAGGATACTGTACATACACACACACACACACGTGTGTGCACGCGCAAGCTCCGTATGTACAGTGTCTTCACCAAGCCGCCTGTATCGGCTGCTGCTGCATTAATAAGCTATCGATTTATATGGAATTAGTTCATCTATTGGTTAGTCTATTCCACTATATCCACGCAATTGGGTTTAGTTCATATTTATTTAGTAATTTGCCGTGTGTGTGTGTGTGTGTGTGTAACGCTCACGATGCCTCATTGTGTCATGACTATACATGTAAAAAATAATTGTTAATTAATGAATAAATTTTTGTGCTGCAGATTTCTGGAAATGCTGCGAGTACTTTCATTTCATACATTCAGAATGTTCAGCACCTGCAAGCACCACCCCCCAAAGTTCCTGGACTTCGGAAAAGTCGTATCCCCAGAAAGGGGTCTTTTGGGGGGTTAAATAATCTCCCAGCACTTGTTCCTGAACAAGTCCCTAGTATACACGATACATACAGGGCAAAAGTTCCACACCCTTAAAACATGTATGTGAACAGCCCCATCAGAGTGCTTGGACTGGACTCTCAGGTCAAACCACTCTGAGGCCTGATGCCAGCACCAGCTCTAGAAATCTGGGCCAAACAAACTGTCCAGCGAACCGAGACAAAAGCCTCAAAGCTAAAGTAAAACTCAACAATAGGTAGTAATTACTCACAATACGCCTGTAATTAGCTACACAGAACACAATGGTATGGAATGGACAATGACATAGTACATCTGTATTGCAGGTGTCACTCGTCTCTCAACACAGGTGCCCCCCAGGGCTGTGTTCTGAGCCCCCTCCTCTACTCACTGTACACACATGACTGTGTGGCACAGCGAAACAGCAACACAATCATCAAGTTTGCTGACGACACAGTTGTGGTGGGCCTGATCTCTGCAGACGAGAGGGCCTACCTGGGAGAGGTAGAGAACCTGGCGCTGTGGTGCCGGGAGAACAGCCTCTCCCTAAACGTCAGCTAAATGAAAGAGATGATTGTGGACTTTAGGAGGTCGGGGGCCAGGGACTACAGCCCCCTCAGCATCGACGAGGCATCGGTCGAGAGAGTGAACAGTTTTAAGTACCTCGGAGTCCACATATCCGAGGACTTGAAATGGACCACACACATTGACAGTGTAGTGAAGAAGGCACGGCAGCGCCTCTACTTCCTTAGGCACCTAAGGAAGTTCAAAGTGAGTCAGAAGATCCTTAAGAACTTCTTCTTTTTTTAATCTTTAAAAAAAAAATCTTTTTCCCCCTTTTTATTTTTTTTCTCCCCTCCCAATGTTAGTCGTTATGCCAATTCCCAATCCCCTTCCTGGTTGTTGCGCACTCTACCCCCTACCGTTGGTCTGGGAGGGCGGAGACTATCACATGCTTCCTCCGACACATGTGTACCCAGCCCACCACTTCTTTTCACCTGGCAGCGCGGACTCTCACTGTGAGAGTGTAACGTGAGGAAGGTCACACTACCTCCCTCCAGATCCTTCCCTCGCTGTGCAGGCGCCCCGACCGAACTGTAGGAGTCGCTGTTTACAACGACCCGGACCCACCCACCGGCTTCCCTCCCGCTTCAACGCTGACAGCCGGATTCGATACCAGTGTCTCTCGCGTTGGTGACGAGCGCTTAGTCCGCTGCGCCACCCAGCCGCCCGATCCTTAAGAACTTCTACTCATGCACAATAGAGAGCATCCTGACTGGTAACATCACCTCCTGGTTTGGGAATAGCACCGCACACGACCGCAGCAGACTACAGAGAGTGGCCCGTTCAGCCGAGCGCACAATTGGAGGTGGGCTTCCCACTCTCCAGGACATTTATAACAAGCGTTGCAGGGCCATAGCTAAGAGAATAACCAAAGACTCTAGTCACCCAAACAACTGCCTCTTTGAACTGCTGCGGTCAGGCAAGCGCTACCGGAGTCTCATGGCCAGTACAGAGAGACTCAGAAGGAGCTTCCCCATGCGATCAGGATGCTCAATGACTGTAACAACCCAACATCTACACTCATTGCACACACATCCACATGCACACACTCACTTTTAAACAAACACTCACCTTATTATGTAACACTCACTTTAGACTCTGGCATGTATGTATTCTATCAAGGTATCCTGGCTAGTGTCCTGTTTAATGCTGTTCTCTGCTGGGGGGGGGGGGGGGGGGGCAGCATCACAGTTTCTGACAAAAGACGTATAAATAAAATCATTAAAAAGGCTGGCTCAGTGATTGGCCTTCCCCCTGATTCCTTGGAGATCATCATAGCCAAGCGAACCAGGACTAAACTGAACACCATTTTATCTTTTGAAGGCCACCCACTGTTTCGATGCACTGCGAAGCTCATTTAGTAATAGATTTCTTTTTATCCCCCCTCCCACCTGCAAAATCTTGCACCTCCGATGCAAAGAACGAAGGTTGCAACATAATTATGTAATGTAATGTTGTTGGCTGTGTAACAGAGAGCAGCCGCCCAGGCAGCTTAATCATTTTAGGCAACCAACTTGCGCCTAGCCACGCCCCCGCGGCAGCGGCGGAGCTCTGCCGCGGCATTATGCAGCCGTAATTCCCCCCTTTTAACATCGACGGTTAGCTCAACTGGTTGGCCGCCTTGCTGTGGATCCTGCGGTGCGTTGGTGACAGGTTTGAAGCCCTTCAATTTTTTTATTTTATTTTTTTTTAACTTGCATTCTTTCGCCGGTTAAGTTTAGGCATTGTTTCGGAGTTGGTTAAGGTTAGGGTTAAGTTTAGGCATTGTTTCGGAGTTGGTTAAGGTTAGAAGGGTTAAGTTTAGGCGCTGTTTCGGAGTTGGTTAAGGTTAGAGTTTGTCTTAGAGCATGGCAATATTCTTTCGGAGTTGGTTAAGGTTATGGTTAAGTTTAGGCATTGTTTCGGAGTTGGTTAATGTTAGGGTTAAGTTTAGGCGCTGTTTCGGAGTTGGTTAAGGTTAGAGTTTGTCGCAGAGCATGGCAATAGAATGCAGCCTATTTCCGCACTGCCGCTCTCTCGCGCTGCCGCGGTCACATGGGCGTCGTGGCCAATCAGAGAAACGCTGAACACAAGTTGGTTGCCTAAAATGTTGACGCGCCCAGGCAGCGCAGCTCCCGTCTCATTATTAATTTAATTAATTAATCCAATCCACTTTATTTATAGAGCACATTTAAAAACAACAACGTTGACCAAAGTGCTGTACAAGTCCCACAACATAAGATAAAAAAAATAATTTATATATATATATATATATATATATATATATATATATATATATATATATATATATATATATATATATATATATTATAATTATTTATTTATATATATTTTTTTCACAGCCCCGAAGCTTCGATTGCCCTAATACAGACTTTCCCTTCTGACTTCTGAATGAGTTCCATGAGTGTCTATTCCTTGCCTTAAGAGCTTGGGAGTAGGTTTCAACAGTCTTACTTAAAATGTTCTCCATGAATGGTTAATTATGTGTTCTTTTAAAGGGTCTTGAGCCACCCGTCCTGGCCTGCATACAACTCACTCCACCGGTGATGTTACTCTACCCCAGAGCCAGGGACCAGGCCAGGGACCAGCCAGTGTCAGCCTGCTGCTGTGATGTAATGCAGTCTCAGGACCAGCAGGCACGGGCACGCAGGCCCAACCTCGTAAAAACACGGATAAGGTCAACAAGTTGAAGCCTCTAAATTGGACTGTGAGTCAATCTCTCAAACCCTCACACACACACACACTCACACAGCCACCCACCCACACACACACACGCTCACACACACACACACACACACACACACACACACACACACACACACACACACACACACACACACACACACACACACACACACACACACACACTCACTCACACCCACTCACCCACAAACACTCACATGCTCACACACACACCCACTCACACAGCCACCCACCCACACACACACACACACACGCACACACAGTAATGCACACATCGCACACACTTAAAGACACATTTGTCCATATTTGACACTTTGCCATCCTCCCCCTCCCCATCATCATACATTACTCAATGAAATCCATACCCCTCCCTCCCTCACACACACACACACACACGCACGCGCACGCACGTACACACGCACGCACTGTACACACTCCCTTCCCCACCTAACTGTAATGAGAGCCAGGGCTTGTATCAGACAGTCCAGACAGATGCAGTGGAGCTCCTGCTGTGACGATGTCTGCATCCATATAGAGTATATAGGCCAAACCTTTTCAGTCAGGCCCCCCTGGGTAATTCCAAACATTTAGGCACCCCCAACCCCCCAACCGCCCCCCAAATGGCCAAATGTATTAGTAGTCAGGAGAGCATTTAAGAAAATACCACACTATCTATTTTGTATTTTTCATCTACTTATACTTATTGGGTCTCACAGTAAGATAAAAAAAAAAACCACAATCTCACACTTTTATTTCGAAGACAAAATCGCACCGACCTCAGTAGATGAATGGTAAATGGACTGCATTGATTTAGCGCTTTTATCCAAATCGCTTTACAATTTGTTGTTCCTCACATTCACCCATTCACTCCCACATTCACACACCCGACGGCAGAGGCGACCATGCAAGGTGCCAACCTGCTCATCGGGAGCAGTAGCAGTTAGGGGTTAAGTGCCTTGCTCAAGGACACTTCGACCCGCTGAGTGGGAATAGAAACGGGAACTTTCCGACTACCAGATGACCACTGACTCTACCTCCCGAGCCACTGTCCCTCCCCCCCCCCCCCCCCTACGTGAAGCCAAGAGGTGAGGGAGAGGAGGGTGTAGCCTCATCATACTGTGTTGCTCTTGGCCTTGTAACGTGAGTGATGTTAATGTTACCGGGAACAGCATGTTTCCGTTTTGTTTTCAGATTCTTTTGGGATAGCTAACGTAGCATCAGCTAGCTAGCTCGCCACCATCTGTAATATGTGTGACGGCAACCGAGCAAGTGTTTACAGCTCTCGTGTGCACGGCAACCCCCCCCCCCCCCCAGGGGAGCATGCCAATGGCCTTCTCCAATACAAAACACCATAGAGAAAGAGAGAGAGAGAGAGAGAGAGAGAGAGAGAGAGAGAGAGAGAGACTCAGAGAGAGAGAGACTCAGAGAGAGATCTATATCATATTGTTCACAATAATACCGGTATATATTTATTATGGGAAAAACAATATGCCAATATAGTGGTGTGAGCATTTGCATATCCTAGCACGCAGCCTGCAGCGTCTCGTCACCAGAACAATACAAGCAGGGCTGGACGCCAGGGCAGCAGCCTCTGGCCAGGCTCTGGTAGCCAGAAGGGGGGGTACTCCGGTCATGTGGGAGTGTTTTGGATACAAGAGGTCAGACCTCCAAACAAAGCACCAAAACTGTTATGTAAGGTGGAAGCACAACAAACCTGTTTTCCCGTTACTTTCAGTTATTGTTCAAATTAAATATTAAACAATTGAGTTATTTATACTTTATATTCAGAGGAAAACACTATTATACCTACTTTTATTTTATATCTTGTTGTCACCATTTGCACTAATAATCGTCAAAAATAAATTGCTCAGCATTTATTTTTCATATCGCCATGAATATCGTTAGCGCAAATTACCCTGAAATATGGTGATATTATTTTAAGGCTATATTGCCCACCCCTAGAGAGAGAGAGAGAGAGAGAGAGAGAGAGAGAGAGAGAGAGAGAGAGAGAGAGAGAGAGAGAGAGAGAGAGAGAGAGAGAGAGAGAGAGAGAGAGAGAGAGAGAGAGATGGATATATGGGGAGGTAGAGAATGAGAGCAGGGGGAGGAGGTGGGGAGTTTTTGATCTAATATTGATCTTCCAAGAGCAAAATGTATATACACAACCAATTATTGATCTGCTGACATAGACCTTTTGTAATGATGTAATTTCCTCACATTGTTAACTCAAATGTGGGGCTTTTGAAGAAAAACAATGATGAAAACATGCTCTTACGGTTGATATCTTTCTCTTTAAAACCACAAACTTTTTTCCTTCTCTATCATCATAGTTCATATTTCTTGTGGAATATAATCTACAAGCAGTACAGAATATGAGCTAATGCTTGTCAACATCAGGCAAATACAAAATGGAGGCAAATATTGTTCAATAATATCAGTATTAAAAAACATTCCTACACATTTCTCATTTCAGAGTTCCATGCCGTTTCCAATCAGGACCTTAATTTTCTTGACTGGATGTTTAAGATTTTGTCCAGTGTTCAATATACTGACAGCGGCTCGACAATATGACAGACAAAATGTCCACACTGGTATCACTCTGTAACTGAGAAGAGTATTCTTCACAAGTATGTGATATGTTGAAATTAAAGTTAGTCTACCACAGCATAAAATGTGCAGCCTAAACATTATGTGATGTGATGTGTGACAATTAGGGATGGGTATCGTTAGGATTTTATCGATACTACTACTCTTATCGATACTGCTTAACGGTTCGGTACTTT
Source organism: Notolepis coatsorum (assembly GCF_963971535.1). NCBI lineage: Eukaryota > Metazoa > Chordata > Actinopteri > Aulopiformes > Paralepididae > Notolepis > Notolepis coatsorum. Next base: position 162,230,012 of record NC_140170.1, on the reverse strand, counting down.
ATCGATACTCTTATCGGTTCTTTTTGATTATTTTGCAAGAAAGAAATACAATTACCTTAAGAACAAATCGACATTGCTTTATTATTTATAACTTTATAAATAAATATAATAAATAAATATAATAAATAATTATAATTTCTTCAGCAACAGCAGCAGCAATGTTCTTTTATATAACGTTATAAATAAATATTATAGCTAGGGTGAAGGGACTTTGGGCTTGGCTGGGACCGGTGTAGGTAGAGGGAGGGGTGGGCTGGGACATGGTGGCTGCAGCCTCAGCCTGATGACGATTGACGACCTATAAAAAGTTGTCATCTTTCAAATATATTTGTAGCTAAACAATTAGCTAAGCAATTATATTTTATTTATTAGCCTATTTGTACTAATTTGTTATTAGCCTAGCTAACTCCGTATCTTGGCTTACCTGCAGTGGACGTGGATGGAGATGGAACACTGCGAGCAAAGCAGTCGAAAGCGGCGCGTTTCTGCAGACTAATGTTATGTTTTGACAACAGATGTTTTGACAAATTGCTTGTATTGCCACCCTTACTTGCAAATGTTTTATTGCACTTGTGGCAACGTGCGTTGTCTGCATCGACTTTCGTAAAGTGTACCCAGACTTTCGTTTTGTTCTCTCCTCCATGATGAGCGCAGAGCTCGGTCTGTGTGCTGCGCGCTTCAGCACGGAGCCAAGTACCCGTATGTGCATTTGTGTGAGTGTCGCTTGCGAGTGTGTGTAAACTAACAGCCCCGCTTCTCCTGCAGACAGAGAGAGGAGAGATAGTTCGCACCATTTCGATTCCTCGAAAAAAAACTCCATAATGTCTCGAGTATCAATAGCAGAACCGAAAACGTCGGAGCTTATCAATACTCAGTTTTTTTCTAATTTAGTACCGGTTCCCGTTTAGAACCGGGTTTCGGGGGGCATCCCTAGTGACAATATCTTTCACTATTTCTACAGACGTTTTGTGCAATTACCAAACTGTTCACGAGGGAGAGAGGTGCATAGAAGAGCCAATGGTTACCTGGAGCCTCGGTTCCCCTCTCCGTCTGGCTGGATTCCAGGCTCAGTGTTCTTCCTGCTAAAACACACAAACACACAGAGATAATATAACACAATATATAACATCAAATTAAAGCTATCCAGCTGCAAACTAGTCTAGCTTTGCACACAAATGAATGGAATACGGACCACTAGCCTAGCTTAAAACTCTGGGAGAGGTATTTAGACTAGACCACTAGACTAGCTGGTCCGTATGCTCTTCCAAGGACAACACTAGCCTCCTCTTTGTCCTGCTAAAACACACAAACACAGACATAATACATTGCTGTCTCTCAGAGGCTCTAGTGCGTTAATTTCTTAAGCTAGCGTGAAGGTAGTGGTACCATGTGAAACTACACAACCTAAGGTATCCATTTGCAGGAGCTAAATAATGCTCCGAAGTTAGGCACAATTTTGGCAAGGGGAAAAATGGTATGGCATTTTTAAAAGGGGTCTCAGACCTCTCACCTCAAGATATCTGATCGAAAAGGTCTTATGGGAACCCACGAGTCATCCCTTTACAGACACGCCCACATGGGTAAAAACCATGCAGTACCATCTGTGCAGCGCTCCTTTCAGCATAGGTTAGAAAGAGTTCAAAGAATATCTTCACACTGTGCAAGGCTGACTCAAGCCAAGAACAGAGGCTCAAGGAGGTAGAGCGGTCGTCTGGTAATCTGAATGTTCCCGGTTCGATTCCAGCTCCTGCCGGCAGCGCGTCGAAGTGTCCCTGAGCGAGACACTTAACCCCTAACTGCTCCCGATGAGCAGGTTGGCACCTTGCATGGTGGTACCTCCTGGGCCACTGTCGCCCCAGCATGTTCTCCTCATGGCGTTCTTCATTGGCTTGAGTCAGCCTTGGACAGTGTGAAGATATTCTTTGAAGTCTTTCTAACCTATGCTGAATGGAGCACTGTCGCCCCGCACTGTCGCCCCACAGTAAATGCAGTTAATTTACCAGTCCATGCCGAATCCGTCTATCATGACACCACTTTATGCCATGTTTTATGCATATGGAGTCTTTAAACTATGACAGTTTTCCTAAAATGTTATTTAAATTTTTTTTGCAATATATCGCCTTGCTTACAATATATCAAACTGTAGCCCTTGTATCGCGATAAATATCGTGTCGCCAGATTCTTTCCAATACGTGTCTCTAACACACACACAAATCCCACCCCAAAATAACATTTAGTGTCCTAACACTGATCGTGCAGGTCATTCTTCCCATAACACAGTGGGACTGAAGTCCATTTCTCCAGAGGCCCCCCAAACCTCTCACTGCATCATCCACATAGTGACCTCTCCGTAAAGTCCCCAGGGAATCTGGGGATGTAATCAGCCTCTCTCTCTCTCTCTCTCTCTCTTGAGAGCTGCCCAGTAGAAGAGGAACAGGGTGTTCCAAGAACACGCAGATGGACACACGCACACACAGACAGCGCATTAGACGCGCATGCATGCACACACACACACACACACACACACCACACAGGTGCACATACACAAAGGTATAACAAAGGCACGTATGTAATCGCCACAGTGTACAAACGCACACACATGCACACAAATAGAAACTGTGCAAATGGGTGCATCTCGGTGCAATCAGAAGGTCAAAATGGGAGGCGGTGGGTGTAAGTGTGGGGTGACGAGGACAATGCGGAGATGCTGATTCCCTCAGCGCTCGTGTTCCGCACGCCATCCTCAGCTGGAGACTCCGGGGGATAAACAGAAACGGACGAGAGGCGGCCAGATGCTGTGTCTGAACCCTGGTTTCGACTGGACAACGATAACAAAACTCAATGTTCTCAAACTGAATAGCCGATTTCCTGTCAGCTGCCACAACAGATGAGGTTTAGGCCTATTACAATGTTATTACGACGTGCAGCGATTTACCGTATTGGCCGGAATATTGGACACACCTGATTATAAGACGAGCCCCCAAACTTTTTCAAGATTTTCTTTCCTTTTCTTATTTGCTCCCATGCCCCAATGTAGTCGTTATGTCAATTCGCTCCTGGCCGTTGCGCTACCCTGCTGTCGGCCTGGGGAGGGTGTAGACTCAGTCACAATACAGCCGCTTCTTTTCACCTGACACTGAGCGAGGAGGTTCACGCTCTCTCCCAAAGATCCCCACAGGCTCTACTGTTGCAATAACCAGGACTCGTACCCTACCGGCTTCCTGCCCACGAACTAGACCTACACTACCCAGCCATAGATGGGTTTTAAAGCAATTTTGCAACCTTTGAGATTATATGGGAGAGCATAGATAGATAGATAGATAGATAGATAGATAGATAGATAGATAGATAGATAGATAGATAGATAGATAGATAGATAGATAGATAGATAGATAGATAGATAGATAGATAGATAGATAGATAGATAGATAGATAGATAGATAGATAGATAGATAGATAGATAGATAGATTGTGGGGCGGCGTGGCTCAGGGGTAGAGCGGGGCGTCCAATGATCGAATGGTTGGTGGTTCGAATCCCGCTCAAGCCCATGTCCATCCCATTGCCGTTGTGTCCTTGGGCAAGACACTTAACCTACTTGCCTCGTATGAATGTGTATGCATGTGAATGAATGTTGGTGGTGGTCGGAGAGGCCGTAGGCGTTGATTATTCGCCACGCTTCCGTGAGTCTGCCTCAGGGCAGCTCTGGCTGCAATTGTAGCTTACCACCACCGGTATGACTGTGTATGAACGAATAATGGACTCTGTGAAGCGCTCTGAGTCAGAGCAACAGTCAGTCAGAGAAGAGCGCTATATAAATCCAATCCATTATTATTATTATTAGATAGATAGATAGATAGATAGATAGATAGATAGATAGATAGATAGATAGATAGATAGATAGATAGATAGATAGATAGATAGATAGATAGATAGATAGATAGATAGATAGATAGATAGATAGATAGATAGATAGATAGATAGATAGGTTCGATCACTGGACTGAAATATCTGGGTCAGGGGTAAATTAATGAGTAACGCACTCTCCTCCATCCACTGTTGAAATGCCCTTGAGCGGAAAAACTGTCCGAGTGTGAAGCAGGGCATTGCTGAAAGAGAGCATACATGCATGCTCAGCAATATTTACCTTGGATGAAAACCTCCACGACTACTGTGTGATCAGCGCGTGTCTGTCTGACGGCCCAGTCTGCGGAGCGCACTGGAGTATGGTGAAACTATAGTAATTTTCCATTGGTCCTCCCAGCCCACGTGACAATTTTTTTTTTATCTACTTTTTTCTCCCCATTTTTCTATTTTTCTCCCGTCCCCAATTTCGTATTGTCCAATTCTACCCTCCCCTGTCTCGAACGCTGTTAGGCCATGCCTCCCACAAGCCGGCTGCAATGTGGACGAAGCCTTGCATCACGTGTCCCCTCGGGTACTCGAGGAGGCAGCAGTCGCATCTTTTCACCTGTACAGCGCGATCTCTCAGCTGCGAGGGTCTGCGTGGGAGGGACACGCCGCCCTCGTCGCTTCCTGATTCTACTGCGCAGGCGCACCAACCGACCTGTAGGAGTCGCTGTCCACAATGTCCGATCACCACCCACCAGCTTCCCACCCCCTAATACTGCCAATTGTATTAGTATGAACGACCAGCCAAGCTGGTAGCAACGCCGAGAGCTGGGCTCGAACCCAGCATCTCCTGCGTTGGTGGCAAGCGCCTTGCCCACTGCGCCACCTAGCCGCCCTCCACGTGACCATTTCTAGCATTTCCATTGGCTATAGGCTAAAAGGGAACGTCTCCCGCCTATCTCCGGTCAATGGTCTCTAACTACACACCCTCAAGACCTCTACGCTCTGCATCTTCTGGCAGCCTCAGACCTACTCCTATCCGAGCTCCGGAAGGGTCATCAAAGAGAAGTCGCCTATTCTCGGTCCTTGCCCCACAATGGTGGAACGAACTTCCCACCCCAGTTAGGACAGCCGAAACCCGTCCAATCTTTCGCTGTTGACTAAAGACGCACTTCTTCAATCCTTATCTGAAATGGAAGGGGAAAAAAAGAAAAAAAAACTCTAACCCTAACTAACGTTACTGTCATGCACTTGGGCACTAATATACTAACCTACACTGTAGCACTCAACACTTTGATGAACATTGTTACTCAGCTGATAGAGTTGTATCCTTCCTGCTGTCTTGATGTACAAAACTTGTAAGCGTCAGCTAAATGACTAAATGTAAAAGCTCAGCGACAGATATAGATTAAGGGGGTTTACTAGCCTGCATTCGGAAAAGAGAAAAAGACCAATCTAGATATTTCAAGATTCTAGGCTGATCTTCCTTCCGCGCATTGCCAGTCAGCCTGTGACATTAGATCAATCGGTACCAGATTTTGGTACCTTTACATGTTTAGTATAAGAGTGTAATATGCTAGACAAGAGGGAGCCTTTTCCAGAAATATATATATTACTGTTCGGTCTGTGGAATAATATAATGATTCCCCAACTCTCTCATGTAAAGACATTCCCCTCCCCTGTGTCCCCTTACCTGTGTGCCCCTCCCCCACCCATTTGACCTATCAAATGGGACCACATCCCCCCCCCTTTTAACTATATAAGGCTCCTCCCGACCACAATCCAGGTCCTCTCTTTACCTGGGTCATTCAGCTGACCACCTGGGGAGAGCCCCTCAGCCATTTCTATCTGTTTGGTTAATAAACCTTGTTATTATCTGAACCTCGGTTGACTGAGAACCTTCTTCTTCAGGATATCCACAAATATCCCACAGGTCTCTTGGAAAGACCAGACAAGGTCAGAGGAGTTTGATAATATTCACTGAGGATGGCCAGATAATGTTGATATTTAAACATTTAAAAACATAATACATGATCATGTGATTTCTTTTGTGTGGTGTGTTACAACAATAAATAACAAAACAATAAATAAATAGAAATGTTGAAATTGAGAAGTTTGGCCTTTTCTTTTTACTGAAATTAATGTTTTGTTATTACAGAGAGTTAAGTACCGAAAGAATTTACCATTGGGTACTGATACCAAATTCCAGAAACTGGTAGTGGTACCGGTTCATATGTGAACGGTACACATCCCTGGTACACAGCTTTCTGATACAGCGAGAGAGAGAGAGAGAGAGAGAGAGAGAGAGAGAGAGAGAGAGAGAGAGAGAGGCCCAGCGAAAAAGACAGGAATAGAGAGATGACAGACAGAGGGTGGAGGAGGGGGAGGAGAGACAGTGCAAAAAGGGCCAGACGCCAGACGGACAGAGATATGCAATCCTGAATGAACTGCCAGTGCCAGAGATACAATCCTGCCTAAGTGAGAACAGACGTTAAAAATATAAGCTCGTTAAGACCCTCAACAAAAGGGCATCTAACGAGACTTTGGCCGCATGACAGAGAAACATAGTGTGAGACAGAGACAGACAGACAGAGACAAGCAGCAGACAGAGACAAGCAGCAGTCAGAGACAAGCAGCAGACAGAGAGACAAGCAAGTAAGAGTTAAAAGAAAGAGAGACACACAGAAAGAGAAAGTGAGACAGAGACGAGAGAGAAAATAATCCAGTTGGCAGAAGGCCAGGATTCTTCCAGCGTCGCCCTCTCTCCCACAGAACAGGTTTGCCAACCCCCCCCCCCCCTGAGCCAGTGCCCTCTCAATGACAAATACCAACCTCTCTGTCGGACTCCACCCGCCTGCCCTGGCACCGGACCTCTGGCTTCTCTGTTTAAACGACCTGATGAAAAGGCAAAGGAGCAGAGAGGTTGATACATTAATCTCCAGTTCCAAACGCATCTCATAGTGTAGAAACATGAATGGTGCCACTGGGGGATTCTACTACTGGGTGCTGTTTGTACCAATGACCACCAGCGATTCGCACTTTGCAATAGCTGTCCTGTCGTAATAAGTGACTGGGGTGTCCTTGAACATTTGCAGTGAATGTGAATGAATGACCATGGGGGTGATGGTGATGGTGGTGGTGATGGTGCTGGTGCTGGTGATGGTGATGTTGATGTGCTGGTGCTGGTTCTTGTGATGGTGCTTGTGATGGTGATGTTTTTTTTTTTTTTTTTATATAATTTTTTTTCCCCTCCTTTTTTCCGATTTTTCTCCCATCCCACTGTTAGTCGTTATGCCAATTCCCAACCCACTTCCTGGTTGTTGCGCAACCCCCCCTACTGTTGGTCCGGGAGGCCGGAGACTATCACATGCTTTCCTCCGACACATGTGCAGCCAGCTGGCAGCCAGCCTGGCAGCGCACTCTCACTGGGAGAGTGTAACGTGTGGAAGGTCACACTACCTCCCTCCAGATCCCTCCCTCACTGTGCAGGCGCCCCGACCGAAATGTAGGAGTCGCTGTTTACAACGAGCAGGACCCACCCACCAGCTTTCCCACCCCTAACACTGCCAATTCTGTTAGTATGAGCGACCAGCCAAGCTGGTAGCAACGCCGAGAGCTGGGCTCGAACCCAGCGTCTCCTGCGTTGGTGGCGAGTGCCTTGCCCACTACACCACCTAGCCGCCGTGATGGTGATGGTTAAAGGCCCACTTTCAGGTTAAACCCTACTCTTCAATTATGGGTAGTTTACATCATTGGTATCTAATTTCATTATTTATTTATTTTTCATTTGACGCCGGAAATTCCACTCAGAAAGGGTTAAAAATGTCCACACGAATAACATGTATGGAGCCAATCAAAAAGCTTATCAGACGCTATCAGTGCCGTGACGTCACTGAAGGTAACTTTCCCCTACCTCTCATCCACTACAATGGAGTTTTGACGAGTGCAGAAAGCCATTTCCTTGATCCAAATGGACGCCTTACAAGACGCAAATGGGTTTAATCGTCGGAGAGACTTTGATGGACCAGCTACAACTGCATTTTTGGTTGAAACAAGGTAGTTATAAGGGTTTTAATGTCGTAAGAAAAGAACTACATGTACCACTAGGCAGCCTGTTGTTCAGTACAGCAGCGCTATTGGTCTGTTAGGCTGTCGCCTTATGCCTTATCTCCGTCACGGGTCATAGTACCAAGCTGGCTATATGGCTCTGGCTAACGTTAACGTTAGCATTATGTCTACTGTCGTGAACCATTTTAAATCTGGGCATGTAAAAGAGATTCGGGAACGAGTCAAATGTGCAGGTCCTCTTCTCAGACCTGTGGGGCAAAGCACTGCACGCATCATGCCGGCTAGTAAGCTACACGTCCCGGCATGTTGATACGATAGTAGCCCCTTTCATGACTGATTCACTCGGTCACGAAACGGGCTACCACGATAGCTAACTAACTAGCTCAAACACCTTATAACTACTACTACTGTCGTGTCCATAAGTTCCCTGGCAGAATACTTTGTTTGTGAGGACAAAGGTATACAGAGGCGGTCAGGTGGCATAGCGGAGATTGCGCTCGTCACCAACGCAGGAGATGCTGGGTTCGAGCCCAGCTCTCGGCGTTGCCACCAGCTTGGCTGGCCGTTCACACTAATACAATTGGCACGACGACTAATTGGGATGGGGAGAAAATTAGAGAAATCAGAAACAGAAAAAATAAATAAAAGGTATACAAAGAGGAGAACCATTTTAAATCGGGGCATGTCGGGGCTAACTTAGCTACTAACGTTATATACACAATATGTACAACGACACAATGATTTACATTCGTATATTTACAAATATGGTAACGTGGTTGTGGCTTTTACAAATAGTGGTTAGCTTTAGAGATAAATGGCTATGATCACGGAGCAATAGTGTTAGGTGAAACAGATACTAGCTCCTCGGCTAGCCTAGTAGTAACAAGAAGGCTCTTTGCTTCCTGCCACTACCTGCCACTACCTGCCTGTGATTCTCAGGCCCCCTGCTGCCCTGTACCTGCTGTGACGTCATCATTAAGATGACACACGCAAGTTATGAACCATGGATTAAAATATCCACGTGCGTGGTGATTGTGGTTGGGCAGACAAAATGTTTGATAAAAACGCTAAAACTGGGTCAATTTCGAGAATTTTTTTCCCCCTCTTCATGAAAGTCACCGTTGGCCTAGTCACATTGTTTATTGAACAAAAATACAACATGCAAGTGGGCCTTTAACACATTCCCTGCCATTGGTTATATCCATCAATATAGCCAGTCTGCCACCACTCTAAGCCTATGGAGATGTTCACCTTCTTTGCAGGGCTATAACTTTTTAAATTGTATTGCTAAATTGACATTACTATGGCCCATTCAACATCGATTATCTATCATTCAGGATGTAGGAACGTTATACTTTTTCATTCAAACATTCATACAAAAATACCTTCTAGAATATAAGTATGTTTTTATCGTTTTCAGCAGTAATTCCTAGAACGTGAGTTATAGGCATAAACGCATATATAGATTATCGATTGCCATTTATTCCCGATACACGCTATATTAAAAAATTCAACTGTATGATCCTATACATTATGCATCATCATGCGTGGAGGAAAGGGGGGGGGGGTCGTTTATAATTCCGTGATCGTCAGTAAATGCTTTATGTAGTATGGGTGATATATTGATCAGATCGGTTTGCAGTGAAATGAATAAACAATTGGGCTGAAAATGACGTTAGCGTCCTCTTACCGTTCGCCAATGAGACTGGCGGTGAAATATCCCAGGTATACGGCGCCGAATTATGAATGCCATGGCGAAAAAATGAAATATTTATCTCAATATCGCTGTACAGCGTGGTGTGGCAGACAACGCATGGCGGGCAATAACGCTGTACAGCGTGAACGGCGGTGGATGTGTTAAGGGTGCTGATGGAGGAGCTGATGGAGGAGCTGATGATGGAACTGTTGATGAAACTGATGGTGGAACTGATGATATAACTGATGGTGGAACTGATGGAGGAGCTGATGATGGAACTGTTGATGAAACTGATGGTGGAACTGATGATATAACTGATGGTGGAACTGATGGAGGAGCTGATGGTGGAATTGATGGTGGAACTGATGATATAACTGATGGTGGAACTGATGGAGGAGCTGATGGTGGAACTGATGGTGGAACTGATGGTGGAACGGATGGAGGAACTGATGGTGGAACTGATGATATAACTGATGGTGGAACTGATGGTGGAACTGATGGTGGAACTGATGATGGAACTGATGGAGGAGCTGATGGTGGAACTGATGGTGGAACGGATGGAGGAGCTGATGGTGGAACTGATGGTGGAACGGATGGAGGAGCTGATGGTGGAACTGATGGAGGAGCTGATGGTGGAACTCTTGGACTGGGGCAGAGACATGTGAATAATTCAGCGAGGGCAGACAGAGAGCACTCCTGGCTCTGTTCCAGGACCTGACTTTGATAAGAGGCCCAAATAAAGGCAGCTGCCAGGACCATGTGACTTTCCCTTCACAACAGAATGCAGATAGTTTCATTCTCCCTGCGTATCGACCGTATCTAATGCCCCCCCCCCTACCCCCCACCTTGTCCTCGGAGGACAGAGGGAAGCCCTGCTACTCCCCTGACAGCTGCAGCCAACGATATGGCTATTTGAGATTATGGGCATATGATGTAAACTAGGGCTGTGTGATTTGCCCAGTATGTCATATTGCATATCTTACTTTTTGAAGGACTTAAACTTAAAAAAAAAATTGTATACATTTCTTTTAATTTTGCTCACAATTAAATTCTACAACACAGCTGTACAATGTGGAATTTCTTTTTACATAAATGGGATAGAAAAGGAACAGCTACCGGTACGTATTATTAAAGGCCCAGTCTGACCTCGCTGAATTATTCACATGTCTCTGCCCCACTACAACAGTTCCACCATCAGCTCCACCATCAGCTCCTCCATCAGTTCAACCATCAGCTCCTCCATCAGTTCAACCATCAGCTCCTCCATCAGTTCCATCATCGGTTCCACCATCAGCTCCTCGATCAGTCGCTTTGACTACTCTTGTTCCGCGTGGTATAGTGGCCTTTCACAAAAGCTTAAGAACAAATTACATGTTGCACAGAACAACGTCATTAGATACATGCTAAATGCTAGGGGACCTCAGCGGGCTTACGCTCTGCTCAGCTCTTGTTCCAATAGAGCAAAGCGTAAGCTATAACGAAATATAACGAAGGTTATCTTATAACCCTAGTTATATGAGTAATAGCGAGCGCTTTGCTCTGACTCACTGAGGACCCCACGGTCTTCCGTTTCGGCAGTGAAAGACTGGGGAAGGAGCTGTTGTATGGCCATGACCCCGCTTTATAGGAGCGGATGCGGGAGTGGTAAGGCAGATGTGGGCAGGTACACGAGGTGAAAGCTTTCATTTAGGATATGATTAAAGGGACAGTTCCAATAGAGCAAAGCGCTCGCTATTACTCATATAACTAGGGTTATAAGATAACCTTCGTTTTCCATCGAGGACCACTTTGGAAATAAGTGTTTTAAGTAATGCTTTTAAGTGCAAACCTCTGGAGTGCAGGGTCATGATACTACAATGTAGTGTACGATACTGTGGCTTTCCTAATCGAATCAAATCAAATCATGATCCAAATGTGAACAAATGGGCAGCCCCAACAACAAAGAAATATAAATAGGAACGGAGACATTTCGTTCACTAGTTCAAAGTTTTTAACAGTAGACAACAGATGACTATGAGTTTTAGACTGTTTACTGTATTTTGGGCTTGTAATGGGTTTGTTTACGTTAGTAATATTTCCAATAAAGATGTAAAGAAATGTCCAAAATATTTTTCAATCAAACTCTTAAAGAATGTGTGCAAATATATACCCCACATTTACATGGTGAATTACGGTAAAGATACATAACTTATGTAATGCAGTGTGTTTCCCATACGACTTAGGTTTCCACCGCTACCAATATCCCAAAATAGATAAAATACATTACTATATACAGTATGCTGCTTTCCAGGAAACACTGTCCCCTTGCCCACTGCCTTGGTCTCTCTCTCTCTCTTCCTTACGGCAAGTGATTGTTTTAATTTGAATTTGAGAGAATGTCTCTTTCTCAATCACTTTCTATTTCTCTCTCTCCCTCTCTCTATTTCTCTTTCCCTCTCTCAAATTATTTATTATCATTATTATTTATTTAGAACAATTTGTTAACTCTTTCTGCACCAAACACGTAATATCTTGTGTTTCGCCGCCAACGCTTGAGTGCCAAAAACGTAATATCTCGTTTTTAGATAATTTGATATTTTTCCTTTGATCCCCATTCTAAACACTCAGCCGGAGCTCCCTAGGTCTCTTTGGCACTAGGGCTGTCTTAAATACTTCGAAGCTTCGAAGCTTCGTTCGATGGGCATGGGATTCAAATATGAAAATAAAATTCGATTATTAAAAATATATATACGGTATATATATATATATATATATATATATATATATATATATATATATATATATATGATTTTATTTAATTTTTTTGTGCAAAATCAACTCTGCCTCTCTTTGTTAACTACAACAAGCAATGCTGTTTGTTATGCTGTTTATAAAGCCTCAAATGACGGCTTACAATATTTCATGAAAGCAAAGTGTTTTGTTTGTCTAAGATTTAAAAAGGTTTAAACTTTACAGCACTGACAAAGTTGAACAAAGTGCCACAACATAAAAAAAGTATAATAATAATAAATAATTTAAAAATAATTATAATTTTATTTTTTTTTTATCTCGAAGCTTCGAATTAAAATTGAATCTCCGCCCCGAAGCTTTGAATTCCAAAAAATAAATTCGAAGGTCAGCCCTAGACATCATACTGTGACATCATACTGTGACATCACAACGGAACATATTTGAGTTCCATTTGAATAATATAAATAATGTGTATGATATAATATAATGTATGTATATGTATGTAATGTAATATTTATAATGGTATAAATGATTATTTGTGTAAATTAGGTAAATTAGGTACGCCGACCATTAAGTAAATACTTGTTCGTTTAGGAATAAGGGGCAGGTAACTATAAGATTTATTCTTCTTCCTGCTCCTTTTGTCCATGGAATGACTATTTATGATTGTGTAATGAAGAAACTATGATTGTATGATTCCATGTGGCAAATAAAAACTCTGAACTGAAACTCTGAACTGAATGTTATATATTATAATATAATGTAATATAATAATAAAGTATAATATATTTAGCTCCCATTTGAATAATATAGATATTATGTCTAAAAACATGACATTCTTTAGAAGTCTTAAAATATATTTTTTAAATGTAAGTTAAAATAAATGTAAAATAATAATAACGTTATTTATATAGCACCATTCATACAGATTACAGCTCAAAGTGCTGTAAAAACGAAACAAAAGGATACACTAAGGATGGAAATTATACGACATGAAAATGATAAAAACAGTAATAAAACACTAGATAAGATAGTAAAAATAGCTAAATAAGACAAACAGTAAGACAATAACATAAGATAATAAAATAATTACAAATAAAATAATAATAAAGACCAAAAAATTAAGAAAATTAAATAATAAAATAGCTAAATTTGATAGTAAACAATAAGAACAAATGTAATAACACTAAAATAAGACATTAAAAAAGAACAAATACAATTATTTAAAAAAAAATATAAAACAATGATAACAATGATAATAAAATATTTAAGTAAAATTTATAAAAATAAAGAAAAATAAGACTATAAAATAAAGATAATAATTCATTTAAAAGCTATTTTAAAAAGGTACGTTTTGAGCAGTGCCAACCGAGTGTGCTGAAGTACAGTATAGTATCTTTTTACAGTAGACGTACAGTATAGTATCTTTTTACAATAGACGTACAGTATAGTATCTTTTACAGTAGATGTACAGTATAGTATCTTTTTACAGTAGATGTACAGTATAGTATCTTTTTACTAACCAAGTTAACCTGAACCAAGCTAACCTGAACCAAGCTAAACTTACCTGAAATAGTCTCTGCAGCAACACAGGATGTTCTTGTGGGCGTTAAACTCAGTGCTGTTGACTTTAATAACCACATCACAGAACCTTCCCTCCAGACGCAGTTCATTAAGGATTGTACAGGACATTGTTTCCTTTTCCATGTGGGGATTTTTAAATTGTATCTACAGTAATAGTCAAGCTTACTGACAAGTAGCCGGAAACAACAAGTGAGATCTTCACTTGTCTTCTGAGATCTGAGATCTTCTGAGAGAATTGTTGAATATACACAAATGTTCTAGAATGTTTGATTATGACATCATACTGTGACATCACAACGGAACATATTTGAGTTCCATTTGAATAATATAAATAATATGTATGATATAATATAATGTCCCCAGGCCATCAGGTTGCTCAACGAACAATAACACTATGCAACAACCATCAAATGCACTCACAACACACACATCCACACGCACACACTCACTTTAAACAAACAACACACTGCAGCACCCACTCTCCACACTTTAGAACACCTAAACACACTTTATATTTATTGGTAAAGGATTTGCACTACAACCCATACCTCAGTACACCTTACTGTAAATTGTACCTAAATTGTACTTCATCCCATTTCTGCTTTGCACTATATAGTATATTGTATATTAGTATATTGCATAGTATATTGTATATTGTATGGTAACTCAGTTACTTCTATTCTGCATCGAACATTGTACATATGTATATACTGAACACTGTGTCTATGTACGTGACTTCTATTTTTACTTCTATTTTTACATGCTATACTATTTTATTTCATACTTATCTTTTGTCTAGCAGTCTCTGGAGCATAACAGAAAGAAGCATTTTGTATTAAAGTATTCTGTACTTCTGTATGACAACTATTAAAGAAACTTGAAACTTGAATGTAATGTTATATTATAATATAATGTAATATAATAATAAAGTATAATATATTTAGCTCCCATTTGAATAATATAGATATTATGTCTAAAAACATGACATTCTTTAGAAGTCTTAAAATATATATTTTTAATTTAAAATAAATGTAAAATAATAATATTATTTATATAGCACCATTCATACAGAATGCAGCTCAAAGTGCTTTACACAAAAAACGAAAAAGGATACAAAAAATATATGAAAATAATTACAATCACTCCATAACTAAGGATGGAAATTATAAGACATAAAAATGCGCTTTGGACCTACCAGCAGTGCCGCAGCCGAGTCGGAACATATAATCATCTGGTTTGGTCCCACATCCTCTAGCCACGACAAAGCCCAGAGAATGGCCAGTAGAGACTTCTGGGAGAATTGTTAAATAGATACACAAATGTTCTAGAATGTTTGATTATGACATCATACTGTGACATCACAACGGAACATCATACTGTGACATCATACTGTGACATCATTAGGGCTGTCTTAAATACTTCGAAGCTTCGTTCGATGGGCATGGGATTCGAATATGAAAATAAAATTCGATTATTAAAAAAATAATATATATATATATATATTTTTTTTTTTTTGCAAAATCAACTCTGCTTCTCTTTGTTAACTACAACAAGCAATGCTGTTTGTTATTTAAGATGAGGTCAGACTCGGCACTGACAGATTTGTGTTCATTGTGCTGCTTTTATAAAGCCTCAAATGACGGCTTACAATATTTCATGGAAGCAAAGTGTTTTGTGGAGGGCTCTGAAATGGCATGACCAGTGTGTGGAAATCCAACCTCCCCCGTCAAATCAAGCTCAACTTCTTTCATGCAACAGTTGAGTCTGTCCTTTTGTATGGCAGTGAATGCTGGACCTTGAAGCCCACCCTGCAGAAGTCCTTGGATGGGTGCTACACCAGAATGATGCTTGTGGTGCTCAACATCAACAGGGATGAGCATGTCACTAATGCAAACTTGTATGGGGGGGTGCTAAAGGTGAGCGATAAAGTGGCAGTCAGGAGAATGAGGCTGGCAGGTCACTGCCAGAGACACCATGAGATGCCAACCAGCAAACTTGTGCTGTGGGAACCAACACACGGGCATCGATCACGAGGACGTCCCACGTTAACCTACGTGGACGTACTCAGGAGAGATGCGGGAACAGAAAGCACCAACGAGCTAGCCAGATGCATGGAGGATCGGGATGACTGGAAGCACCGATGGAGGGCCCGTCCGAGGACGACCTAGATATATAGAAAGTGTTTTGTTTGTCTAAGATTTAAAAAGGTTTAAACTTTACAGCACTGACAAAGTTGAACAAAGTGCTGTACAAGTCCCACAACATAAAAAAAATATATATAATCTCGGCCCCGAAGCTTCGAATTCCAAAAAAAAATCGAAGGTCAGCCCTATTTGGCACATCTGCCTACGTTGGAATTGCAATGACAATCGAATCTCGCCAGGTGGCAGTATCACCTATCTTTTGAACTGGGGATATCACTTGTCTTCCAGTGCTGATTTACACTGGGAGAGATGAGCAATACCATAAAAGGGCAGATGAATCCCACTAATATAAGATTAGCCCGCGTTGTCCGGGCCTTCTGGGTGGTTTCTGGACCCATTAAAACCCTTGAGATCCTAGTCAGAGCCCCGTGCCAGTAGAGAGTGACCGTTGAAACACCATTGAACCACCGCTGAAGCGCCGTTCTCGTGTGAACGGGGGCCTGGCTGTCTACCAGCAGAAGCTATTTCTCTGAACCCTGTGTGTCAGTGTGTGTGTGTGTGTGTGCGTGTGTGTGTGTGTGTGTGTGCGTGTGTGCGTGTGTGTGTGTGTGTGTGCGTGTGTGTGTGTGTGTGTGTGTGTAGGGTAAAGACGAGCTCTATTGCCTCCATCGTTACAGGAGACCGGCGCTGACAGCCCAAGACAAATGCGCTTTCTGTTCCGTCTCATGAACCGCGTAGTGGAGAGCACTAGAAGAACATTCATCTCACACTCGAGTACCACCGCAATCACGACCGACGACAACACGGCGAAACCCGAAACAGTAAAGCGGCCAAACAACATGCCGATCTCTAATAAGGTTGAACATACCAGGTTAGATAAGTCACGGTAGCCTGTGCGTTATGTTACATAAGAGAAAAAATTAAATAGCTGCAACGTGATTCTGCGTAGGACCGGCACATGGCTCAGGAGGCAGAGCAGTCATCTGGTAATCCAGAGGTTCCCGGTTCGATTCCCGCTCTTCCCAGGCAGCGTGTCGAAGTGTCCTTGAACAAGACACTTAACCCCTAATTGCTCCTGATGAGCAGGTTGGCACCTTGCATGGTTGCCTCCGCCGTCGGTGTGAATGTGTGAATGGGTAAAAATGTGAGGAACAAATTGTAAAGCGCTTTGGATAAAAGCGCTATATAGATGCAGCCATTTACAGGCTGGGTACACCGTTTACAGAGAGAATAGGTGTATTAGGCCTCAACAACCTTTTGAGACACGCCGATCATCGCCGAAGACGCCATCGCTCAATGCTTGGAAATAAAGTTACTGATGTTTAAACATTGTTTTTATGGATTTGATCCACTGCAGCCCATATCACCCACTCAGGCTTGTGGGTCACAGCTGTGTACCATTTCAATGAAAAACACCAGACTATATTTCAACACTGTTTGATAAACATTGTTACTCAGCTCATATTGTGAAAGAGTTGTACCCTTCCTGCTGACTTGTCATACAGAACTTGTAAGTCGCTTTGGATAAAAGCGTTCAGCTAAATGTCTAAATGTAAATGGGTCAAGCCTAAAGTAGTTTTGCATTAAGGTAGCCAACTAATGTTACAATGTATGAAAGCAGTCAAAATAGAACACTGAAGTACATTAACAAGGACCTCCTGGCTGACAACCCTGGTAACGCTAGGGTCCCATCGCTGACGATAAACCGATGCTGTACGTGTGACGGGACATCTGCTCTCAGTGTTAGCTCTTGCCAGAGGGGGGAGAAAGGTTGAAGACTAGCAAGGTCGTGTGACAACATACAGGGATTTCTATCGATCGCCCCACAATATTTTCAATCAAACTCTAAAAGAATGTGTGCAAATAATTATATACCCCACATTTACATGGTGAAAAGAAAGAAGCACACAGATTGGGGCTTTAACGAGGATAAAGATGCATAACTTATGTAATGCAGTGTGTTTCCCATACGACTTAGGGCAGGGGTCGGCTGTCGGCAACCCGCGGCTCCGGAGCCGCATGCGGCTCTTTAGCCACTCAGCTGTGGCTCCATGTTACCAAAAAAATATATATTATTTTTTTTTACTTTTCTTTTTAACACCTCTTATTTTGGAGATTGAGGTGATACTGTGACACTGAAATAAAAAATTATTTAGTCAACTAAAATATTTCGTCAACTAAGATATATGTCGTCTGCAGGTGGCTAATCTTGAGTTTCCAACCACCCAGTAAGATAACCATGGATAAATCCAAAAAAAGGAAAGTCTCAGAGGAAAATAGAGGGTTTAATTCAGCATGGACAAATTCATTTGCTTTCACGACTAACGATGCAGGCTTACCTGTATGCCTGATATGTGGTGAGAAATTTGCGAACAACAACAAAAAATTCTTTTTATTTTATACATTTTCCACAAATAAGGGAAGGACTCAAATAGAGCTGCATAGTTCTGTGTTTTATTTCAAAGTAGGTCTACAGATGCCAGTCTTTTTTCAAAGCGGACTACTTTTTATTTGATAAATTTTCCACAAATAAGGGAAGGACTCAAATATACCTGCATAGTTCTGTGTTTTATTTCAAAGTAGATCTACAGATGCCAGTCTTTTTTCAAAGCGGACTACTTTTTATTTTATAAATGTTCCACAAATAAGGGAAGGACTCAAATATACCTGCATAGTTCTGGGTTTTATTTCAAAGTAGGTCTACAGATGCCAGTGTTTTTTCTCCTCGTGTTTTATTTCAAAGTAGGTCTACACATGCCAGTCTGTTTTCGTCCTCTTCATAAGAGTTTGAGGTTTTCCTTTGTTATAACAGGTCAAAACAGCAATAAAATGTCAAACAATTTATTTTTGTTCATAAATACAACAAACTGTGTGCTATAAGTATAAAGTATAATAAATTGCCAATTACTTTGGGTATGCAATCGTCAGGCGTTTTATGCAAACTGTGGGGTATGCTTGGGGATAACTATATATATATATATATATATATATATATATATATATATATATATATATATATATATATATATATATATATATATATATATATATATATATATATATATATATATATATATATATAAATGTTATACACTGTGTTATCTTCATTTTAAGGGTAAATAGGTTTTGCGGCTCCAGATGAATTTAATTTTGTGGGAGGGGGGGAAATGGCTCTTTTGATAGTAAAGGTTGCTGACCCCTGACTTAGGGCATCTGTGGCACAAGCAGTAGTGTAGTCTAGGGGTACACTGGGTACACTAGTCACTGCCTGCACAATTTTAAAGTGTACCCTCTATTAGTGTACCTAAATAGTTTTGACTGCAGGGGAGACTTCAAATCTTGAATCCTGAATCCAGTTTGTGTTTCACTGCCAAGTTCATAATATTCTGTAATAGATTAATCCAGTTTGTGTCTTCACTGCCAAATTCATAATATTCTGTAATAGATTAATCCAGTTTGTGTCTTCACTGCCAAATTCACAATATTCTGTAATAGATTATTCCAGTTTGTGTCTTCACTGCCAAATTCATAATATTCTGTAATAGATTAATCCAGTTTGTGTTTCACTGCCAAATTCATAATATTCTGTAATAGATTCATCCAGTTTGTTTCACTGCCAAATTCATAATATTCTGTAATAGATTAATCCAGTTTGTGTCTTCACTGCCAAATTCATAATATTCTGTAATAGATTAATCCAGTTTGTTTCACTGCCAAGTTCATAATATTCTGTAATAGATTAATCCAGTTTGTGTCTTCACTGCCAAATTCACAATATTCTGTAATAGTGCTTGAATTGTGACAAAACTGCAGGCATGTTGATGCTGATACTGTAAGCATAATCAGCAATACAATATTTGCACTCTCAAATCATAATAATCCATGCTTTTCATTGAAAATGTTATTAAAGATCAATTCAAAGCATTTAAATCTCCCCATCTGAAAAAGCTGTAAATGTAATTATTTTTCATATTACTGAATGTGGATGCATGCATTTTATTATATATCTATTATTATTATTATTATTATTATTATTATTATTATTATTATTATTATTATTATTATTATTATTATTATTATTATTATTATTATTATTATTAGACACAAGGGATAAGTCTCCCTTTCTGTCAGAAATAGTGCAGATAATATCACAATACTAGAGTCCCGGTATTGTAATATCACGACATGTTGCAAATGACTGCAAATGATGTCCCAGACGGAAAACGCTGTCATCATCTGCAATACTGCTCAAAATCCACCTCTACAACTTGGCCTTTAAACCCCTAATTTCTCACTTTGTATGTTGTGTCTGTCCACTATGTTTGTTACTTTTGTTATTTTTCCCCCCTATGTAAAGCGACCATGGGTCTTTTGAAAGGCGCTATATAAAATGAAGTTATTAATATTATTACTATTAATAGAAATATATATACAATTCGCCACCAGTGTGGAGACGCTAGGATTCGCGTGTTCGAATCCAGCTCTCCACATTGTTTTTCAGTTTGGCTGGTTGTCCGCAGTAATACACATTGGCCGTATTACGGGGAGGGAAAACTGAAGGGTGGGGATCGAACGTTGTGAACAAGCGACTCCTACAAGTCGGTTGGTGCGCCTGCGCAGTAGAATCAGGAAGTGTCGGGGGCAGCGTGAGCCTCCCACGCGTTACTCCTCGACACTGAGAGATCGAGCTGCGCAGGTGAAAAGATGCGACTGCTGTTACCTCAAGTACCGGAGGGGACTTGTGCTATGTATGACTTAGTCCACATTGCAGCCGGCTTGTGGGAGGCAAGAAACAGCGTTCGTGACAGGGGAGGGTTGAATTGGATGATACGAAATTGGGATGGGAGAAAATATGGAAAAAATGGGAGAAAAAGTGGATCAAAAAAAAAAAAAAAAAAGAAATATATATACAAAATCTGTTTTTATCTAAATAAGATAACGTTTTCAGTCTGTTCACCTCATTCCAATCATTTTTATTGCAGTAAAATGGGATTGTCAAGCAAAAAGGTTGATAAATGTTGATTCTTGGCATCAGTGTATCGATAAAATATCGGCATGCAAAATATCGCAATATATTAATGCTGTATCGATTTCCACCCCCCACCCCCCACCGCTACCTACAAAGATCACAATGAGCCATCCCAGCCAGGACGGGTGTCTCCAGCAAAGATGTAAAGTTGTTTCCATCTCATCCAATGACATTTGCACCTGTTACAGTTCTTCCTTTAGCATAGTAGCAGTGCATCGCCTCCCTCACTAGTCCACCGCCCAGCATGACCTGTCACCACCCCTCTGGGAGTAATAGAAAGGCTTTCAACAGCTTTCCTGGTGCTCCCCTGCCACACATTCTAGAAGGTCCTTGGAGAGTCTGTGGATGACGAGGGTGGGGAAGGATATTACGGCAGGCTGGTTATGCAACATTTTACGAGGTATTCCCCGCTGCTGCCTGCCTGGGCAATCCATATCCCCCTATCTGAGCTATTTTGTGATGGAATTGGGTTTCAGCGAGGCATCCCACCGTGGCTTGTCCACATTGCTGTCATTGGGGAGAACGCAGGTGGTCATGTGGAGTGCTGCGTGTGCCTAATGGCCCGGGACACCTAGGCTGTGTTGTGAGCCGCTGAACCTCTTGCCTGTCACTCCGGCGCCAAACGGCCTGCGTCGTGCAGCGGCCCTGCAGCTAGAGTTTCAACTAGTTCCTCTGCAGGAGGCGGTGTGCGGTTTTCATCTAAAATAGACGAGTGAAGCGATCTGTTGATGGTCATGTTGACATCGTACCAGCGACGTTACGTAACGGACAGCTTTCACTATACTATAGTCTCAGTTTCTATATCCGTTTATCTGTTTATCTAATAATATCACAGACATGAAACAAATATATTCTTTTTAACCATTTTAGCATGTTATTAAAGGAGAGAGTCAAGGCTACGGTGTGTATTATATAGTCATAGCAGAAACCCCATGTAGGCTATGATTATATTATCTTAATAAGTTAACAGAACATGAAGGGCAGTAGCTTTCCGTCTCTATCTCTCTTTGTTTCATTACTTTCCCACCTGGTCCATCGATTGCACAGAGACACACACAGTGCAAGCCTGGTGCTAACAACACGACAAACCTGGTCCATCGATTGCACAGAGACACACACAGTGCAAGCCTGGTGCTAACAACATGTCACTGGCACTCAACGTGAATTGCATCGTCTGAGCACAACAGGGAACCAGGTCTGGAAGGTCCCAAATCTGATGTTGCTCACCTTGCAGTCCAGTGAGCCAGACCGCATTCCCAAGTGTTCAGGCTTGCATTTGTGATCAGAGTTCTATGCAGTTGGACGGCAATCATAATGGCAATTCGGTGCATTTTATATAGAGCTTGTGTCCAAAGCGCTTTACAATTTTGTTCCTCACATTCACCCATTCACTCACATATTCACACACCGAGGGCGGAGGCAACCATGCATGGTGCCAACCTGCTCATCGGGAGCAATTAGGGGTTAAGTGTCTTGCTCAAGGACACTTCGACACGCTGCCGGGAGGA
Organism: Notolepis coatsorum; assembly: GCF_963971535.1. NCBI lineage: Eukaryota > Metazoa > Chordata > Actinopteri > Aulopiformes > Paralepididae > Notolepis > Notolepis coatsorum. The sequence goes on along the minus strand of NC_140170.1, from coordinate 162,207,403 downwards.
GCGGGAATCAAACCGTGGGAACCTTCCGACTACCATACGACCGCTCTACCTCCTGTCGCCCCACGATGCCCATCTGAGCAACGTCAAGACATGGAGAGGAGGAGAAAATGAAAAGTACACACAGCAAACCGGTCTCAGAGCAAACCGGTCTCACAGCAAACCGGTCTCACAGCAAATTGGTCTCACAACAACCAGATCTAAAGAATGCCATTGAGATAATGAAGTGCATCCATAACCATGAAGAGTGTTCGTCATGGCCTTGTTGTGGGAGCTGAGAGTTTATCCCCTCTACTCATTTCTGCCCCCTCTGCTAATGTGAAAACAACTCAAATCCATCGTCCCTCCCTCCCTCCATCCATTATTAATTAAGTGATCAAATGTGTCCAAAGAAAAGCTACAACTGAACAAATACTGAAATGATAGTGTGACTGGGGACCAGAGTGAGCCTCGGCTCCGGGACTAGAAGTATCCTCACCCGCCACAACTACCAAGTGTTGTAGGGGAAACTAATGCATCCCATTCTGGGGAGATAGACTAGTTTCATTGCTGCAGACTGAAACTAAACAATACAGGACAGGGCAAGCAGACAGGTGTGCGGTACATTTCCTCAACCCTCTTCAGCTGTAGTGCCAGTAGAACCAGCTTGAGGAGAAGACCACTAGTGAACTACTGACAGTTTCCTCAACTCTCTTCAGCTGTAGTGCCAGTAGAACCAGCTTGAGGAGAAGACCTCTAGTGAACTACAGACAGTTTCCTCAACTCTCTTCAGCTGTAGTACCAGTAGAACCAGCTTGAGGAGAAGACCTCTAGTGAACTACAGACAGTTTCCTCAACGCTCTTCAGCTGTAGTACCAGTAGAACCAGCTTGAGGAGAAGACCACTAGTGAACTACAGACAGTTTCTTCAACTCTCTTCAGCTGTAGTGCCAGTAGAACCAGCTTGAGGAGAAGACCACTAGTGAACTACAGACACAGTTTCCTCAACTCTCTTCAGCTGTAGTACCAGTAGAACCAGCTTGAGGAGAAGACCTCTAGTGAACTACAGACAGTTTCCTCAACTCTCTTCAGCTGTAGTACCAGTCAGGGTTCGAAATTAACGGGGGCTTGGGGCAAAAATGCCCTCGAAAATTGACCAAATGCCCTCGAAAATCAGTTAAGGGGGGCAAGAAAAGCCCCAGACAGTTTACTAATTATATATATAATTATATATATGCTCTACAGTGCGAGCATTTCCCTCGTATTTGCCCCTAATAATATGTGTGTGTGCGAACCGGAAAAATCATTTACTGGCAGTGTGCGAGACGAGTGAAGATTACAAAACAGCTCCGCTGTTAATAGTTCAGAAACTGGACTGAAATTCAGTTTTTGGGTGGAATGCAAGGAGGGAGGGAGGCGGGGCCCGCTGCGTGTTACAGGGTACTTGAGAGGTGCACCGTGCGAACGCAGACAGACAGAGAGCTCTGCTTTCATCAAGCATGCATAGTGTAACATTAAGTACACTGCTATCTTAACGTTAGCAAGCTAAGCATCTGCATAGCGCGACCTGTGTAACGTTAAGTAACTTGTGTTCGGCTGGGAAAGCCTGTTCCATTTGTAACACAACTTCAAAGAATAACATCCAAATCCGATCCCGATGCGCATTTCCTTCATTCCACAGCGCTGAGCGCGCAACGTATTTCATTGATAGATCTGGCCAGAGCCTATACTCACAAACGTTCCAGTGCTGTCTTCGAGATGATTTGAATCCAAACGTCCATTCAAAACTTGTATTATGAAATAATTCTGGGATGTCTGACTATTTCCCTATGCATTGGTGCGAGTTCAGCTGACAGTCCATAGAGTCCATGACTTAAGTTCATGAGATGCTCTGTTCTTTTGTTGTGTTTGAGGTGGATGTTGTTGCGTGTGGGGTTTTTCATGTATCAATTTGAAACAAGCCTCTTGACTGTTGGAATTAGGGATGTTAAAAATTAAATAGCTAATAATATTATTCAATATTAGACATTCATTGATCCAGAGGCAACCGGCTATTCGTCTGCTATTTGTAGATATATCAAGACAACAACACAACTTGCCCTCAGGGACAATCATATTTAATCTATTTAGATAGAGTATGTATGTATTATTTACAGATAATTGAAGGTACCTCAAAACATGAAACCAAGCCATGTCACACATCGTGTGTGTGTGTGTGTGTGTGTGTGTGTGTGTGTGTGTGTGTGTTACTTGAACAATTGTCACTGTGCTCCTAAATTTCTTTGTGTGCTCCTAAATTTGTATTTAGATTTTATTTATTAACATTTTATTTAGGAGCACATGTGCTCCTTGGGAAAAAGGTTAGCGTATAGAGCCCTATATATGGAGACATTAACATTACGTTATCAAACATAGGGACGAAGACTGTAAAAAAAAAGTGTCAACAATGTTTTATAATCTTTATGTTAATTTTCATTATAAAAATGTTGTGCCCCCGAAATAAATAAAAAAAGCCCCCGAAAATCAATTAGGGGGGGGCAAAAAAAGCCCTTGATTTTTTATTTTTTTTCTAACCCTGGTACCAGTAGAACCAGCTTGAGGAGAAGACCTCTAGTGAACTACAGACACAGTTTCCTCAACTCTCTTCAGCTGTAGTACCAGTAGAACCAGCTTGAGGAGAATACCTCTAGTGAACTACAGACAGTTTCCTCAACGCTCTTCCGCTGTAGTACCAGTAGAACAAGCTCAAGGAATGCTGAAGAAACAATTAGGGAAATAGTATCTGCAGTTCACTAGAGTTCTGCTCTCATCCGGCTGAGTATCACGGGAGGGCAATGCAGCCAAGTGACGCATCTGACAAGTTTTGCATCTGATTATCGGATGTCCTTCTCGCAACAAATTGTTAGGATTCAGGTTTAAAAAATGCCTCTTTAACACTATTCAGCAATGTCACAATAAACATCACAGTGTTTATTGTAGCCTATATTACAGGTAGCTAATAGCTATAATCAAAAGAAAGAAAACAACTTGCGAAAGGATTTGAGTTGTGAAATATATTTTTGCTCTCTTGCAATATACAGCGAACACAATTCCTTGTCAAAGCTAACATTATGGCTACAAGCGATTCGACAGATTAGAAAACACTTTGGTCTCCACGCCATGTCACAGTTGTCACCTGTCCACAAAAACGTCCTTTTCCCTCCCTCTATGGTGGATGAAACCTTCAGCAACTGGTTTAAGAAGGGCATTCTGAACATTTATGATTTGTACCAAGACAGTTCTTTTATGTCTTTCACACAACTGTCCCTAAAGTTTAACTTACCAAAAACTAATTTTTTCAGATATCTACAGATACGTGATTTTGTTAAGAGCAAATTTGACCAGTTCCCCCATACACCCCCAAAAACTTTGATCGATCGCATCTTGGAGATGAAGGTTGTAATCAAAGGCTCAATATCTAAACTATATAACATCATATCCCTATCCCTACCCTCCTCAGTATTGGCTATAAGACAAAACTGGGAGTCCGATCTAAATCATCAATTTACAGACAAAGAATGGGAAAACGCTCTTGCCCGAATACACTCTTCTTCAATATGTGCCCGCCATTCACTGATACAGTTCAAGCTCCTCCACCGTCTATATTGGTCAAAGACTAGACTGGCGAAGATAAATCCTGGCATGGATCCCACATGCGACCGGTGTCACCAAGCCCCTGGCTCACTTATTCATATGTTCTGGCATTGTCCAGTACTGGCCCCTTTCTGGACTTCCATTTTTAAATCTTATTCAGACATATTTTTTATGAACATTGACCCATGCCCTCTTATTGCACTATTTGGCTTGACACCGGAAAACGCTGCAATATCTATTGGGCAATCCAATGCCATGGCCTTTGCCTCACTCATTGCCAGACGCCTCATCCTATTCAACTGGAAGGCAGCCACTCCCCCTTCACACTTACACTGGATGAGGGATGTCATGTCTCTTATACATATAGAGAAAATCAGATTTACTACACAAGGCCACACGGATATCTTCCACAAAACATGGTAGCCCTTCCTATCTCATTTCAAAACCCATATGACTCCATCCAATCTTGGGACCCCATGACCCCCCTCCACCCCCTATCTACCTTCATGACACTGCTAGCCCACGCATGGCTAGGGAGATGGCATTGTGGTGGTCTGCTAAGGGTGTTAAATTTACTTTCCATTTTATTTGTTTTACCATCGGGAAATTACGCTACTAAAATGGAGAGTAACACTTATATTATATATTATTATTACGGTATGTATATATAAAAATATCTTTGTTTTATCTTTGTTTTATTTTAATTTTACTTCATTTTTCTTTTGCATAGCTTTGTCTGCCACATCTGTACTTTTGTTTAATTATTTAAATGTCTATTTTTTATTTTGATCTCTTTTTTTCTTTTCTTTTTTTTTCATGTATGTTTGTCGTCGCCCTCACTGGGTGGGATGGGTGGGATTAGGGGATAGGAATGGGGAAGGAAATGGAAGTTGTATAATTTTGATAACTGAAATGTATAAATATGTACTAATTCTTCCAATAAAAAAAGATAAATCTAAAAAAAAGAATTGGCTTAGTTGAATCTTCATACAAAATAAATGCCCTCAATTTCCCCAAGGGGATCAATAAAGGAATATCTTATCTTATCTTATTTTATCTTAACTTCGAATTAGCCCAGATGAAGGAGGAAAGTGAGTTGTTACTAATATGACTGGTGAGTGTTTCAAACATGGGCTGATCTCAGATCTGTGAAAAACTACACAGATGCACGGCACACATTGGTGTGTGTGTGTGTGTGTGTGTGTGTGTGTGTGTGTGTGTGTGTGTGTGTGTGTGTGTGTGTGTGTGTGTGTGTGTGTGTGTGTGTGTGTGTGTGTCTGTCTGTGTACTGGATGATGGGCTGTGAGAAAACACATGCAATTAGCCTACGTGGTGAATCTGTAGCATTAATCTCCACCTTGAGCTAAGCATGTCAACGGCCAGTCAGCCTCAGTTTCCATTGACACGGAACACCAGCACAGCATGGGAACACTGTAACAGCCGAGACAGATACCTTTACAGGGGCACAGGTAGGTCAGATGGGCCAGACATCACCTCCAGTGGTCAGGAAAAAGGATCTCGTTTCTCCAGGGAAACCTCACACGACTGAGACGACTCCAGTTACGCAAGGCAAGCACTCTGGAACATAGTGTTTTTCAGGAAGTACCCGTCAGTTCATGGGAATAGAGAATGCCTGCTGGTTGTGACATTATCAGTTATGATAATGAAGCATTCCAAACCCAAAATACTCTATTTAACTCTTTTTTTCTATTGCAATAAGACTGGCAAATAGCACGTAATGTACACTGAGGAAATTGATTTCTAATATTAGATTAGATTAAAATGTATTGTCATTATACAGCACAAGTACAGTACAATGAAAATAAGTTTGACATCCAACCACCACAGTGCAAATGTAGCAGTAAAGTGCAACAGCAATATACAATGTACAGGTGGTTATATTTCGTATTTGCATCGCGTCCCGCTCTGAGCCTTACGAGATACTCTGTGATACATATTGTATCTCCCACGAATAAAAAACACATGCACCCCACCTGTATGGGGCCCCGCCCCTAATGGTGGCCACCACCCATATAACCATGACTCTGGTCATGAAACACCCTTCCTCTGTTTTCGTCCCAGCGTATTGGATGCGTGCACCATACGAGTCTAGCGGAATGAAAAGATTAAGGAAGATTAATAATGTTGGAAGCTTACCGGAGGTTGCTGGCCCCTGGCATCTTCGATGCGTGTTTTCGGCGACACGACGGGCCTGTGTTGATGTTCCTCGTTTGATGACTGCACATCGAGGTTCAGCTGTACAAGGCTGGCTGTCGGGCCAGCTTGTACTCAGGTAGGCCCTGTGTCTTCAGGCATGGGTATTAGTGTTAGTAATGCTGGTTTGTTTTGTTAACACAACCATGTTGTGTGTTGGCGCCGGGGGCAGGATGGTTTGGTGAACGTTCTCTGCAGGGAACGGTTTCCAAGCTGTCTTGGGCGTGCTGCTAAAACATCTGAAGCTATGCTACATGCTATCGCTACTGCCGCATGCTATTACTACTGCTAATTGCTATGCTGTTTTAATGTCTCCGCCGTGAGATGTTGTCACTCTCCCGCCTCTTGCCCGGTTCATCAATGAAGGTCAGTCGGTAGCTGTTGTGGGGTTTTTGAGTTCTATTTACCTTTTTCGGGTAAATGGGTTGACAACGGGGTAGGTCGTGGCTAGGTTCCTAGCCAGGTATTTTACCTTGTGTTCCGGCGGGGTTTGTTGAACGGTGTTCCCATCTGGGTTGGCGTCGGGTAGTGGGGCTATGGGTCCAGCCGACATGATAAACATGTTGCGTGTCTGTGCACAGGCAATTGTTGTCTTGGGTCCCACATTGCCTGGCGTTGGGCTGCAGTAGTATAAGGGCAGGGCCGCCTGGGAGAAATGTGAGGCCCTGTGCGTTTTTAGACGCGAGGCCCCCCATCTCCTGGGGCGGCCCTGTGTAGGGGGCTATTGTTTCGTTTTGTCACTCTGCTATGAGAAGGTCTGTCTTGCTACAGCTTTCTCTCCTCTCAAACCATTCATACTGACGGTCAATCGGTATACTGGGGGAGTAGTGCGGGGGGGGGGCTTTGTTTACCTTTTTTGGTAAATGGGCTAAACTAGGGCTGGTGTTCTGTTGTGAATATTTTGAATGAAGACGGGTCTGGTCCGTCTCCCCTTAAACTTTGTGTGTATGGGTTTGCTCATTCTACAGTTTTTGTGGTTTAGCTCTTTTATTCATTTAACCCTTTCATGGTGCACACCACAGTGGAGGGTGCTGTTTGCAATCACCACTGGTGCTCCATGTTAACGTCAGTCCTTTGTTTTTGATATATTGAAACAATGCCCCGCCCGGCCGACACCATGGGTGGGTCGGCCTGGCGAGTGGCTGGTGGGCTGTTAAGGCTTGTACCGCCACGGTATGGAATTGGCAACGATTAGAACTGTGTTCGAATTGGTGTTTTTTCTATTAAAGAAATGGTGTCTGGTGGAGGGGCCTTGAGGGCCAGCCGACGTCGACACATCGCGCGAGGTTGTTGACGTTATTAGCTTTGACCCAGCCGCAAGCTATAACCGCTCAGGGTTCCCCTCTCCGCAGGGGATTTTGGTCTTCTGCTGGAGCGCGGGCTTTATTGTCCTAGGCCCTACACCGCCTCACACCGCGCAGCCAGAAGAAGAGAGAGCACGGCCTCGTCAGCGGCGATGACGGGGCCCTCGACAGGCGGCCATGTTTTTCCCCCGCCAGGGGTATCCTGGGCGTTGATTCGACAGGTGTCCACAAGGCCGACAGCCTTGGCGGCCGAGGGATCGGCCATGTAGGATGGGTTCGGCTTGAACAAACAAGCCGTCACCGTCCTGCCGCAAGCAGCCCGCTCTCCGATCACTCCCTTCCCCAACACCAGCGGGAGAAGTGGGCTCTGATTGTTTCCTTTGGCTGCGGGCCGCGTGCCTTCGTTGATGCGCGGGCGGCCCCACTTTTCGCTTCTCATGGGGACAGGGGCTGACACCCAGTTGATGGCTGAGCCTGGGTCTGTCCGTGAGAATGTTGTGCTGTCAAGCGGCTCCCACACCTTGAACTGTGTTGGTTGAGCCTGGTGTTACGTCTGTCAACTTAAGTGTTGTCAGCAGGGGGGCTCGAAACCTTTTGAGGCACACAGTGCGGGCTTCCCCGGCCTCGCCTTCGCCAGGCCAGGTATCATGTTGGTGCCTCCCACTCCTGAAATATTGGCAAGTGGTCGCAGCTCACATGGTTTGGGGTGGTAGTAATATCACTGCAGGGCTACGGTGTGTAGGAACCCATGGGGGCCTTACACCTTGCATGTCCGGCTGCAGAACAACTCCTTCAGCATGTTCTGGAGGGGTGTTCAGTGGGTTTTTTTTTTTTTTTTTTTCATCGGAAGCCCCCCGTATCAGATCGGCCATTTCTGTCGGGGTTCCCCCTTGGGTGCGATTGCCTCGTGGGTGTGTCAGGGTCAGGTGTTCCGACACGGAACGCGCTCCTCGCACGGTTCCGGGGTTGTCTACGCACAGCGGGGGGACCGGGCCAACTATCTACAGTTCCTGGCGGACCTGCGCCACGTGACGGCGGGTGCGTTGGGAGTGTCGTCACATATGACTACGGCAGTACCATATGTCGAGGTAGATGGAGAGAACGGTGAGGCGGGGACTTGTGTTTACACAACCCCACCCGTTTTCAGGTTTGGTACAGACCCTGTTGTCGGGGTCTCCAGCAGGGACAGCTCTGGTCGACGAGATCCAATCTCTGTGGACGAAGCAAGCCATCGTCGTGGCGTTCTCCTCCCGGTGTTCTCAGCCCGAGAAGTCGGGAGGGAGGGGTGTAAGACCCAGGCTGGACCTGTCCCATGGGAAGGTTCAGCATTTTTTGGATCGTCTCCTACCTGTTGAACACTGTCAGGTGGGGGTCTGGTTCTCCTCCATAGACCTGTAGGATGCGTATGCGCATCCCCGATCTTCCATCCTAGGGCTTACCTACGCTTCCTTTGCAGGGTTAGCGTATGAGTACCAGAGGCTGCCGTTCGGTTTTCTCTGGCTCCCCGCATCTTCACCAAGTGCGTGGAGGCCGCACTGGGGCCTTTGCGTCGTCCGGGGTTACGGAGTGTTCTGCCCTGATGACGTTCTGGTCCTTCGCGGTCAAGGTGGATCGTCAGGTCTCATACCAGGCAGGTCTCTACCAGCCTGGGGTTGCTGTAGACTGGATGTAGAGTATTCCTCTTCCCAGTCAACGGTTGGAGGGCTATGGGCATCCATTTCAGAGCGTGTTGTCAACACGCTCGGGAGGTTCCGGCCTAGGACGGTTACGGCGCTGTCTCACGTCGCGTTTTCACCGACGCCTCCCTCGCTGGTGATGCGTCGGGCCAACGCAGTAGGGGGCAGCTGGCAAACCATGCTGCCCGGTCTGCGCTACGTTCAATGTGTTGGTGTTGAAAGCGGTCCTTCTGGTCCACAAATGGTGTTGATCAGGACAGACGTTACGACGTCAGTGTCGTGTATCGACAGACAGGGAGGAGTACGCTCCCCCTGTCTGCACCAGGCGGCGGGCGGCTGGCTATGGGCGTCCTCCATCTGCGCGGCCTGAGGGCTCCCCACATCCCCGGCAGGGAGAATGTGGGTGCAGGTGTACTGTCGCGGGGCGGCCCTCATCCTGACGGGTGAGGATTGCGTCTGGACATGGCCAGGCGGGTCTGGGACCGATGCCGTGCCGCCAGGGATTCTTCCCCATACATCTGTTAGGTCAGTTGTTGGGACGGGTACGTTGAGGGGCGCAGGTTCTTGATCCTGATGGTGTTACCATCTGGAATGCGCATGCTCCCTCCACTGTCGCGCTTACGCGGGCAGATGACGTATGTTCCAAGTGTGGTGTAAGGTGGGGGGCCGGGACTCAGTCTCCTGCCCCCTGGATGCTGTCCTTAGTTACCTCCAGTCTCTCCTTGATAGACTGTCGGCTTCGACGGTGAGGGTATATGCAGCAGCTATATCCTCCTATCATGAGGGGTTTGAGGGGATGTCTTGTTCAGCCACCCTCTTGTGAAGCGTTTCCTACTTGGCGCTCGACGCGTTAAGCCGGTGCAACGCTCCTTGGCTCCGACTTGGGATCTTCAATTGGTCCTCGGTCGGTTGTCCTTGGCCCCGTTTGAGCCGCTCGAGCGGGCGCCGTTGGGACAGCTGTCCTTCAGGACCGCGTTCCTTCTGGCTGTCACTTCCGCTAAACGCGTAGGTGAGCTCTGTGCTCTCTCGGTACGTCCAGAGTGCCTGTCTTTTCGGACCGATTGCGGTGTCACTCTGCGACCTGATCCTGCTTTCGTGCCTGAGAATATCCGGAGTTCCTTCCGCTCCCGGGATATTGTGGTTCAGGCGTTTCGTCCTCCTCCTCACACTAGTGAGTTAGATGCGGGCCTTCACCTGTCATGTCCAGTCCGTGCTTGGGGATTTACCTCAGCCGTACTCAGGATTTCAGGGTTACCGACCAGCTTTTTGTCTGTTACGGTGGGGCTCGTGCTGGTAAGGCACTGTCGGAGCAGCGTCTGTCCCATTGGTTGTGCGAGGGTGTTGCCCTCTGCTACACGCTGGCTGGGCAGGATCCCCCTGGGGCCGTCAGGGCGCACTCCACTCGTGGGGTGGCTGCCTCTGCCGCTCTCCTGGGTGGGGCCTCGGTGGAGGCCATCTGTGCTGCAGCTTCATGGTCCTCCCCGGGCTCCTTTGTAAGGTTTTACCTCATGGACATGACCGGGGGTTCTGTCTCCCAGGCGGTTCTGGGGTCTGTGGCCTTTCCTGCTTCCCGTCCTTTGGTCGGGTAGCAGGAGTGTGTGGGTATGGGCCACAGTGTGTTGGGTCACACGTGGTTCCGCCTGTACGGTGTGTTCAAGGGGTTCTAGCTCTCTCTTGTTCGCATTCAGGTGGAGTTGACTGCGCCCCCCCTTCATTAGGAAGGATGGGGTGACAGGGCTCCCCGCACCCCTTGATGTGGGCTTACGGGTCCTCAGGGGGTACATCTGTCGGGTCTCGCGCCCGCTCTTCCCCATTATCTCGTAAGGCTCAGAGCGGGACGCGATGCAAATACGAAATATAACGAAAGGTTATGTAGATAACCTAGTTATATTAGTATTGGCTGAGCGTCCCGCTCTGCGCGCCCTGAGTTCCCTCTTGAGGGATCTTTTCCTGGGACGGGTTTTTGGCGAGGAAGGGTGTTTCATGACCAGAGTCATGGTTATATGGGTGGTGGCCACCATTAGGGGCGGGGCCCCATACAGGTGGGGTGCATGTGTTTTTTATTCGTGGGAGATACAATATGTATCACAGAGTATCTCGTAAGGCTCAGAGCGGGACGCTCAGCCAATACTAATATAACTAGGTTATCTACATAACCTTTCGTTAAACTGGGTAGAAATGAGAAAATATACAAATTAGTACTACTGAGTGTAGTGTTAATCAGATGTATGTGTACATAGTTGTAGTATATAAATAGAGACAGTATGACTACTACTGGCCAGCAGCATAAATAACTAGTAAGAGTAGGATATGTACAGATATAGATATAATAAAGGACTATGTGCATTGTGCAGGTATGTACAGACAGCTGAGGATAGGTATATATGCGGTAGGAATAAATATATATATATGGTATATACAGCATTATAGTACATGCTATCATACAGAGCTAAGGGTTATGTGCAGGTGTACAAGCAAGTATATAGAAGAGTTATGTGCAGGTATATTCAGACAAATATGGGTAGGCTATATATATATATATATATATATATATATATATATATATATATATATATATGCGGTAATATAAAGATATAAATGTAAATACATGCTATCAACATATATGGGTAGACAGTGAATATCAGTGAAAGACATGTGGAATAACTGATAGCCCAAAGCCACAGTGACACAAGAGAACACAGAGTGAATATAATTAATATAATGAACCTATATTTGGGAATATAGACAGTTGTCTAACAGTATAAAAAACGACAGGGCCACAGAGGAGGCAGGTCATTAGAGGCAGCATTATAAATGTAACTGTGCTGGAAGGCCAATAAGGCCATCCTGAATAGTAACCATTTGAACTTGTTACCTCCTCATACTAAAGGAGAAACACTCTCTCTCACTCTTATTATGTGCCCATGGCATGCCCACATTTATGACATGAGATAAGATATTGCTTTATTGATCCCCTTGGGGAAATTCGGGGGTCATAGCAGCATGTGGCAGGGGAGATCTGAATATAATAATATGAGAGAAATCAACAGTGTAAACAATGTGAGGGTCTGTATGCCCTATTAGTTATATTATACGTTACAATAAATATAAGCAATAAAGAATTTGAATCTGAATATACATTATGAGTAGTCAGACATACTGGCTAGCTCAATGTTATGCATGTGTAGCTCTCACAGAAGTGATCGCGAGAGTTAACAAAAACGTAATTAACGTGTAGTAAAGCTCGCTTTGTTTTAGTTTATGTATTGCAGCTATTTTTCTTCTCAATATAGCTAACGTTAACGTACCGCTTAAACTTATTGTTTACTACCGTTACTGTAGGTTAACTCATGTTTCTATAACGTCAATACGATTTTCTAAATAAATGAACATAACGTTAGCTAGCTGGCTAACACAATAAGTAGCATAATACAATATCTAATATATGAACGTTATATCTATGAATAGTAAGCCGTTTCATAGCTAAAAGTTACCAAGCTAACGTAGGTTTTTTTCCCCTAATTTGTATTACAACGCAATACGTAGGAGGAACATTACTGTTAATTGTTACCTCTTCTCCGAAGAACTGGACGTCAACTGTACATTTCCGCTATCTGTAGAGCTCTCTTGATTGGCTACAAAGTGATGCCATAGCAACCACCATGATGATGCAGATGCAAACCAGAGCCAATACATGGCTCTGATGCAAACCATTGGCTAACCTCGTTCCCAGCTTTATCTCGTGAGATATGTTGCTATGAAATGAGCATTCTCGAAGACACGCTGACGTCGCGAGACCGCCGCCATCTTGGTATTGGGGAAACAAACATTTCTACCATCAAATGTATGAGTTGAGCTCCGTTTTTATTACATATTTTATCACATTCTTGTTCATTTCATAACTTTTTCATATCATTTGTTTTGAAAATATTGAGGCCAACATGGCATTTAACTATTTCGAAAGCCTTTCTGGTGATTCTAAGTGCATGTTTCCCCAAAGCCATAGACAAGAAAGTTAAAAAGACAGGAAGTTGACTTCGAGGATTGATTGATTGAACATTTTAATGAACAGATTGCAGAATGGGTAGGCTACAGTACAGTACAGCTCAATACCCACAATTGTTAAGTGGATGCAGTCAGACCAGAGAAAGACTCTCGTCTTGTTTACATCAGGGTCCCCCATTTTCACAAAATAAGGGGGGAAACATTATATTTATTCCAACATGACTGCCTATAACCAATGCTAACTGCTTTCAAAAGAAAGTGATGTTTACAAGATCCAGTAAGAAGACATCAAATTATAAAAATGTTGTTGATATGTTTCTCATATATCAACACAAACTGTAGCAATGAATGAATGATTCCGTTCACATTCCGTGAAAAGCTATGCAATTACTGACAGTGGCAGTGAGGCACATACGTGTGATAGGACGGATGGGTCAGTAGAAGCCCAGATGACAGCACCAAATTAATTAGTTAGTAAATAGCCCATAAAAAAAAGCATACTAATTAAGTAATTGCAGAATTCTCAGAAATATCAGGATATTGTAGTGATTGTACATAATTCACACAACTGTTGTTGGGAATATTAGTTCCCCCCGAACGATTTATGGTGTGGCACTTCCTGCCACCGACATTCATTCTATCTATCAAGTCAAGTACGTCGACATGTTTTACTGATGAATATTAAAGGAGTTACGTTCAGCTTCGAGACACCGCCTCCGACTCCTTTCTCTCAGCACTACAATATAAAGACAGAATATAAGACAGAATATAAGACAGAAATAATGCCCATAAATGAAATAATTGAGGAACTGCCCGAATGTCTTTAGGTTTTAGTTATTTATGATGTAACATAAGAGCATGCAAAAAGCAATTATTTAAGGACAACTTAGAACAAGTGGTAAAGGATTTAGGAAATTACCTCTTAAAATGGAAAAATATACCCCTTATATATATATATATATATATATATATACATACATTGTCATCTCTGTCATAAATCTCTCAACTCTGCCTACAGAAGAGTGATAAAAGCATGCAGAGTCCCTGACCAAGGAGACACAATGAGGAGAGAGAACGCAGAGGCACACTTGACGTGCAGACAGGATGGGATGCAGCATAACCCCTGAGTCATGTTGATATGGCACATTGCATCACATGACCATTAAGATTTACTATGATACGTGAGAATATAAATTATGTGATTATCTAATGTGATTTTCCATACCCAAGAAGATATGGTATATGATACACAATATTGCTACCAAGAAGGTCCTTCTGAATATCAGCCCTAGTACCTACAGTATTAAAAAAAAAATGCCTACTAGACAGTATGAGATTTCGGTATCTGGGCCATCAGTGTTTTGCTACAGTATCTCATGACAGTTCTCCTGGGCGCAAGAGGATTACAATACCACACATACCCTCTCTGTGCCACTGAGATCAACAGAGATCAACTGGTGAGAGAGGGGTCAGGGAGCCTGGAGGTACACCGTGTACCCAGTCTCAAATGAAACAGGACATTATGTTAGTTAGCGACTGATGTTTGCAGGGAACTAGGCGTTACTTGACATAACTATAGAGAGAAATGTTAGCAGGGAACTAGGCATTACCTGCCCTAAATGTTAGCAGGGAACTAGGCATTACCTGCCCTAAATGTTAGCAGGGAACTAGGCGTTACCGGACCTAAAGCTTAGGGAGGGGGGGGGGGGTTGGACATTTACGGGGGCCAGTTTCGAATTGCAGCCTCCCGTAGGTGCTCTTTGAGAGCGGTTTTGAAGGTGGGTGGGTAGGGATTCACATTTTTTATGTCATAATTGCTAAATGTGTTTAGTCCCTTGTTTGAGCCGAATCTGGGTTGAACATGATTTGTGGAACTCCTTCTGGTGTTGTGGTCGTGGTATTCACTGACCTTTGGGAAGTATTTCCACATGTACATGGGAAATGTACTTCCATGTACTTCCCAGATACTCTGAACTTCCTTAACTGTCTCAGGTGGTAGAGGCGCTGCTTCGCCTTTTTTACGACTGAGTCTATGTGTGTTGTCCATGTCAGATCCTCTGAGATGTGGACCCCCAGGTACTTAAAGCTGCTCACCCTGTCCACGGTAGCCCCGTTTATCCTCAGTGGTGTGTGTGTCTCCTGCTGTCCTCTCCTATAATTCACGATCAGTTCCTTGGTTTTACCAATGTTCAGGAGCATGCTGTTGTCCTGGCACCAGTGTTCCAGTACCTCAACCTCCTCCCTGTAGGCCTTCTCGTTGTTGTCGGAGATCAGCCCCACCACCACTGTGTCGTCCGCAAACTTCACTATGGAGTTGGAGCTGAACTTGGCCACACAGTCATGTGTGTATAGTGAGTACAGCAGGGGGCTCAGAACACAGCCCTGGGGGGACCCGATGCTCAGGGTGATGGTGTTGGAGGTCTGACCCCCCACCCTGACCGCCTGGGGCCTTTCACTCAGAAAGTCCAGTATCCAGGCACTCAGAGCGGAGCTCAGACCCAGCTCGATCAGCTTGTCCACCAGTCTGGTGGGGACTATGGTGTTGAACGCTGAGCTGTAGTCAATGAACAACAGTCTCACATAGCCCCCCTTCTGGCTGTCCAGGTGAGAGAGTGTGCTGTGCAGTACTTGGGAGACCGCATCATCAGTGGACCTGTTTGGCCTGTATGCAGATTGCATAGGGTCCACTCTCAGTAGTCTGCTACGGTCTTGTGCAGTGCTATTCCCAAACCAGGAGGTGATATTGCCAGTCAGGATGCTCTCTATTGTGCATGAGTAGAAGTTCTTGAGGATCTTCTGACTCACGTTGAACTTCCTTAAGCGCCTAAGGAAGTAGAGGCGTTGCCGTGCCTTCTTGATAACACTGTCAATGTGTGTGGTCCAAGACAGTGAACCAGTTCATTGTATTCATAGTATTGTTCTTGAATGCAGTGGTACAATTTTGGAAGTAATTTATCGATAGATGTTTTTCCACAATTTAATATGCATTCAGACAAAATGTAGCCTTTTATCCCCAGTTCTAATTATACAAGTTCTTGGCATTCGGTAAGAACCAGCGTACAGTACAAAAGACCAACAGTTTACAGATTACAAACATTTTGTGTGAATTGTGGCTTTGATTTGATGACGCAAATCAGCATCCAGGCATTTGCAAAAGGTCAGAAGTGTAACCGCGCTGATCTGACTGTGGCAGACAGAGATCACACACCGAACAAGCCCCCTACTGTTCTCCCTACTTGTTCTGGGCAGAGTGAGTGGGCTAGACGCTTACTCCTCAGCCACTATGTTGAGACAATACAGCTCCTCTGTCCCCAAGGAGAAGGAGAGGATAGGTCACATTCTGTCCCCTCACGTGAGGACAACCTCACAATAACAAGGAGAGGATAGGTCATGTTCTGTCCCCTCGCGTGAGGACAACCTCACAATAACAAGGAGAGGATAGGTCACATTCTGTCCCCTTGCTTGAGGATAACCTCCCGATAAGAAGGAGAAGATGGGTCACGTTCTGTGCCCTTGTATGAGGACACCCTTGCAGTGTTACATTAGAGGGGCTTGAGTTGCGTTATGTGTCACCATAGATACAAATAAAAGGCTCTTCTAATTTAAAACCCGCCTGTCATGCTTTCCTCCTCGAGGGGAATTCGTCTCAGAACAAGCAGACACTTCCTTGTGTTACGCAACAGCTGCTGTTGACCATCTGCACCATTGTGTTTGGAAGATCACAAAAGTAGCCTTTGATTACAGTGGCGTGTCCCGTGCACTTGTGTCTTCTGTAAGCCTAGCAGCCTATTTCAGCCTGATGGCTTCACGACTGAACACGTAAACGGTTCAGGGTTTGGAAAGGGAAGGACACGAAGGAAAATTACTCAACGTGATGCAAATATAATGTCCCAATGTCCTAAAACAATACAATGAAATACAAAAGGTGGTTGCGTCAGGTGGGTCTATGTGGGAGAAACTGTGGAATGTGTGGACACCTTCACTTTCTATGCATCAGGTGTCTTGCTTAAAGGAACATGTCAACATTACGGGGAATGCGCTTACCATCTTCTCCAGAGTCAGATAGATACCAATTACCAACAGCTAAGCTAGCTAATCCATATCCGCTTCCATTCATTCATCATTGTGCTAAGCCAGGCGAGGCTTGCAGCCGGATAGCTCAACATGTCATTTAAATGAAATCATAACACCACAGCGTACCGTCAGGCAGTATGAAACTCTATTACTATGGAACTAAATTGCTCACCTCCTGTCTATGTTTTAATCTAATTATACTCCCATTATCTGTTTGTTTTCTATGTTAACCCTTTCACTACCACACTACAGACGGTTAACCCTTTCACTACCACACTACAGACGGTTAACCTTCTGTAGTGTGGTAGTGAAAAGGGTTAACCCTTTGTAGTGTGGTAGTGAAAGGTTAACCTTCTGTAGTGTGGTAGTGAAAGGTTAACCTTCTGTAGTGTGGTAGTGAAAAGGGTTAACCCTTTGCAGTGTGGTAGTGAAAGGGTTAACCTTCTGTAGTGTGGTAGTGAAAAGGGATAACCTTTTGCAGTGTAGCAGTGAAAGGGTTAACCTTCTGTAGTGTGGTAGTGGAAGGGTTAAGCTCCAATTAAATAGGTCCAGTTGATGGAGGAGGAAGGGCTAAAGAGGGGGAGGAGCTGCTGTGCACTGCGCTTGTGTATATAAGTCACCGTTGTTCAGATTACGCAAGGCTTCAAGTGATGCCAACCTCACAGGAATGTCTGAGGGAGGCTGGGAGCTGTCTTGGAACTGGAGCTAGAATGAATAGAGTTAATCTAATTAGAGCAAAAACACCCCCCATGCCCCCCCCAACCCCCCCCCCCCCCCCCCCCCCTCCATGTCCGCCCCGGCACTGGAACTGGGTCCCACCTGTGTGTTTTATTCAATTATCAAATTGAATCAGGGAGGCGAGGGGGGGGGGGGGGGAGCTTGATTGGGTCTTCATGCGTTCCCTGTGGCTCTCAAGGAGTCCCAGGAACAAAGCCACCTAGAAACCAACCTTCGGTAGCAGAAGGGTACTGAAAGTGGGAGTGAGTGAGCGAGTAAGTGAGGGAGTGAGTGTGAGAATGAGTGGGTGAAAAGGGAGGATGTCAGAACTCTTGTGTAACCTCAGGATGACACAGCAGCAAATGACATAGCAACAAATGGGAGAACATTGGTTAGGTTAAAGTAATTGTATGTAATTAGTAATGACATAGATGCTTTGTGTGCATTTTAGACTAATAACAAGAGTTGTCGGTTCCTGGGTTTCCACTACATTTAGTTGTCAAATATATGAATGTTGATCATAGATGATGCTATGTCTTCTAGCCCGCCCAATCTGTGTTGTTCCTCTACTAAATTATAGAGTTTAGAGAGTAGGAGGTGAAATCTATTTGGAAAAGGGACACTGTGTTCTCAAGTGCTCAAAAACACATGCACACACAGAGATACACACAGAAACACACTGTAATTGCTTTAAAATTGCAGATAGAGCATAAAGATACATGTGCACACACTTGCACAGATAGAACGCTGACACACACTCTCTCACACACACACACACACACACACACACACACAAACACACACACACACACACACACACACACACACTGTAATTGCTTGTAATTAGGATGCATACGGTAGACAACTGATAGACACACACACAGCATAAAGATATGCTTGCGGTTTGCACACAGACACTCGCTCACACACACTGTAATTGCTTGAAATTAGAATGCATATAGCACATAGGCTTCTTGTGTGTAAGCTCATGCGCACACACATACTGTACACACGAACATGCACACACACACGCACACACGCACACACTACCTCTTCTTCATTGACTCCAGAGCCCAGCAGGTCATAAGAACATTTTGCACCTCCTTCATTACCTTTGTCAATCCCCTTCCTGGCTCGCTCTCTGAACCTCATGCCCTCCTTTCATTATCAATGCACTGCTGATTAGTACACCACCACTGAGAGCTGCTCGGCCATTCACTCAGGTTTCAATGGAGATGACGCAAATCCCCGAACTACTGGGTGCCCGCGGTGACAGAGGACTAACTCTCTCCAACCAACCACCTCTCTCCTGCCACAGCGCGCCTGGGCCTGGCAATAAGCTATAGGAAGCAGCTCAGAACAGAACAGAACAGAACATGTACACGGACTGGACCGGGTCCAGGGCCCTGTCGCAGGCACGGTGCTAGGCTGAGGGAGACTGGTCCTGGGACTCTCCCTGGAGGTGGACACTGGCCCTTTATCCAGAGAGCAGCGAGAACACCACCAAGTAACAACAACACTACCCTGGCAGGACTGCAGTTACCTAAATCAGCAGCAGGGTTTGTTACATGATAATGACTTTGTCCTCAAGTGTGTGTCCAACTGAAGAAGGAATGAAATGACGATTAGGCTACACTGTTCTCCGTTAAAAAGATGTTCTGTCTTCATCCTTATGTTTGTACCCAGTTTGCACCCAGTTTAATCACCTGTACATTGTATATTGCTGTTGCACTTTACCGTTACATTTGCACTCTGGTTGGATGCCAAACTTATTTTCGTTGTACTGTAGCCTACCTGTGCTGTATAATGGCAATACATTTTAATCGAATCGAATCTAATGTTTAATGGCTGCAATGCTCTGACCTTACAAAGATGGTTTAACTATTTTGACTGGACAATATACCTAGGCTAAATACCAAGCAGTCACTAATAGAGGCCTTGCACAGAATGTTTAGAATGGCCAGTTGTACATTGGACGGTTGCCATGTGCAAAACAACAATTTTAACAGTAGTGGAAGAAGTACACTATACTATACTATACTATACTGCGGTCACAGAGGCACTTCACTTAGCAAAAGCGAAAGGCCTCTCCTCTGTCCTGATTCTCCTAGATCTATCTGCAGCCTTCGACACAGTCAACCACCAGATCCTCCTTGCGGCCCTCGCAGGAATGGGAGTGGCTGGCTCTGCGCTGACATGGCTGTCATCATACCTCAATGACCGCTCCTACCAAGTGTCATGGAGAGGGACCCTGTCGGCCACCCGCCCCCTGCGGACGGGTGTCCCCCAGGGCTCGGTTTTAGGACCCCTTCTCTTCTCCCTCTACACTAAATCACTGGGTAACATTATCACGTCTCATGGCTTCTCCTACCATTGTTATGCCGACGATACTCAACTCTTCCTCTCCTTCCCTCCCTCAGATATCCACGTCTCTGAGCGGATCTCGGCCTGTCTGTCCGACATCTCAGCCTGGATGACGTCCAACCACCTCAAACTGAACCTAAGCAAAACAGAATTGCTCCACCTGCCGGCCAAATCCTCCCCCCTAACCGACCTTTCAATCACAGTCGAGAATGCAGCTGTGACTGCGTCCCCGACCGCCAAGAACCTTGGTGTTGTCCTCGACGACCAGTTGAACTTCTCTGCTCACATCGCAGCGACGACCAGAACCTGCCGATTCCTCCTGAGCAACGTCAGAAGGATCCGCCCCTTCCTGACAAAAGAAGCCACCCAACTCCTCGTCCAATCAACAGTCATCTCCCGCCTCGACTACTGCAATGCACTGCTCGCTGGCCTCCCGGCCACTGCCACTAAGCCTCTTCAACTCATTCAGAACGCAGCGGCCCGCCTGATCTCAAACCTACCGAAGTCGGCCCATGTCACCCCACTTCTTAGGGACCTGCACTGGCTCCCCATTGCTGCACGAATCCGCTTCAAGGCCCTCGACCTAGCATACAGTGCGGCAAAGGGAACCGCTCCCGCCTACCTCCGGTCAATGGTCTCTAACTACACACCCTCAAGACCCCTACGCTCTGCATCTTCTGGCCGCCTCAGACCTACTCCTATCCAAGCTCCGGGAGGGTCATCAAAGAGAAGTCGCCTATTCTCAGTCCTTGCCCCACAATGGTGGAATGAACTACCCACCCCAGTTAGGACAGCCGAATCACGTCCAATCTTTCGCCGTCGACTAAAGACGCACTTCTTCAACCATTATCTGAATAAAAATAAAAAAAACAATAAAAAAAAATCGAACCCTAACTAACCGTACTGTCATGCACTTGTCCTAATAAACTAACCTACACTGTAGCACTCAACACTTTGATGAACATTGTTGCTCAGCTGATAGAGTTGTGCCCTTCCTGATGGCTTGTCGTACAGAACTTGTAAGTCGCTTTGGATAAAAGCGTCAGCTAAATGACTAAATGTAAATGTAAATGATATACTATACTATACTATACTATACTATACTATACTATACTATACTATACTATACCCAGATAAAGGAGTACTCTGGTAAAAGTAAAAGTCATCCATTCAAATTATACTTAAGTAAAAGTAGAGAAGTATTTTCTATTGAATGTACTTAAGTATCTAAAGTAAAAGTATGCATTCTACAGTGGTATGACGTATGTGGTCCAGTTATGCTGCTCTGATTAAAGGTTATGTTAAAGTGATATGTGGTCCAGTTATGCTGCTCTGATTATGTCCTCTTGATATTGACAGGCTTCAAATGTGAAAGCATATCATCTTTATACATTTTACCCTGTTTTCTATGCAAAATATTTTTCTTCAAAGTAACTAGTCGTACAGAACTTGTAAGTCGCTTTGGATAAAAGCGTCAGCTAAATGACTAAATGTAAATGTAGTAACTGATGAGTTCAGATAAATGTAGTGGAGTAAAAAAGAAAGAAAAATACAATATTTCCTAATGTAGTGGAGTAAAAGTATAAAGTGAAAATACTCACGTATTTTCAAGTACAAGTAGCTCGAAATTGTACTTACTTAATTACTTTCCACCACTGTATTTTGAATAGTATCCACCCCTACAGTGTAGGTCACTTGCTTCTCAAATTCTGTGCGAACAGCGCCATCTTGCGTCGAAGTAGGATATAAGCGTTCGGTGGGAGACAGTTATTATACAATTGAAACCGTTGTTTCTTCCAACATGGAGGAGAACATTTCTGTGCATTTATTAATGTAAACCTTTTGTGAAAGGTCTAAATAAATTTTAAAAAAAAAGTCACTTGACCTGCCGAAACCAGGGATCGAACCAGGGACCTTTAGATCTTCAGTCTAACGCTCTCCCAACTGAGCTATTTCGGCTTGTGTGGTATACCAATTTTTCGAGATGCTCAAAAATACGGCAATCTCGTGTATCTCGTCGAATGGGCGGTTATTGTAGGCCGGTGTTCTGCCGAATTCTACTACCTCCTCGAAAACTGCTGCCGTAGCGCGAATCGCCTATATCTTTTGACAGCTGGGTGACGTCACCCTATAGTTCACTCCGAACTCCAACAGGTGTACCGACATGTTATCATCTACAAATACATTCAGCTGCAAAGCCAATTACATGCAAATATTTACATGCTTATACAGTTCAAAAGGTGCAATGAAAAACATATGTTTAAGATATTGTTTAAGATATATCAACAAGACTCAACATGACGATCGTCAGCAAGGTGGCAGAATATTGTACACCAATGGTGCTACGGTAGGGGTGGGACGTTTTAACAGTTAGGACCGTAGATATAATAGAACGTGCACAAGTAAACCACCGCCGCCGGGGAAAGATGGCGTGACAGTAGTAACTACAGCTAGCGACAATTCTAGAAGTACCACACTCTAGAAGTCAGACGAAGCTATGACGAAGTTCGGCTGCATTTTTATTTACTGCCCCACAATATATTTGATTTCTGAAGTATAATCACCTTGGTCCATTGATTGATTGATTGATTGAAAAGTTTATTAACAGATTGCAGAATGGGTACAGTACAGTACATCTCAATACATACAATTGTTAAGGGGATGCAGACCAGAGAAAGACTTTCGTCTTGTTTACATCAGGGTCCCCCATTTTCAATTCATCATAACATATATGACATACATGACATACAGATAGACAGTACTGCTACATCTATACATTTATGACATATCAGATTTGCAAATACAGTACTGTTTGTGATACAAAAGTGTCCAGAAAAGGAGTGTATATACATTTGGCGTAGAAACTGTACATTGGAGGAGGTTGGTGGGGTGGGGTTGGGTGAGGGCTGTACATTGGAGGTGGGGGGGGGGGGGGGGGGGGGGGGGTTGGGTAGGGGACACACACACATTTTACACTGTACATTGGAATATTGACAAAGCCTTACTTGGTCATTTACTGTACAACTAGGTTAGGACATTTGTAGGGGCCAGTTTCGAATTGCAGTCTCACGTAGGTGTTTTTTGAGAGTGTTTTTGAAGGTGGGTAGTGATTCACATTCCTTTACAGCTTTAGGCAGGGCGTTCCACATTGATGTGGCATAATTGCGAAACGTGTTTAGTCCCTTGTTTGAGCCGAATCTGGGTTTTACATGATTTGTGGAGCTCCCTCTGGTGTTGTGATCGTGGTATTCACTGACCTTTGGGAAGTATTTTGACATGTACATGGGTACCTTGGTCGCGTAGTGTATCTTGTAGACCAGGCCCATTGCAAGTTGCTGTACTCTGTCGTCTACTCTAAGCCATCCTAGGTTGTCAAAGTGGGCAGGGGTGAGGTGGGTTCTAGGAGTCAGGTCAAGTAGTAGTCTGACTAGCTTGTTTTGAGATGTTTGTAATTTGTTTTTTAGTGCCTTTGAGGTGCTTTGGTACCATGAGGTGCAAGCATAGTCGTAGTACCCTTGAATGAGTGCTCCTGCTAGAGTCTTCAGGGTATTCTTGTTTACCAGAGAGGAGATCCGGTACAAGAATCGCGTTCGTTGGTTGACTTTTTTTATTACATTGGATGCCATTTTGTCACAGGAAAGATTAGCCTCTAGGATGGAACCCAGGTAGGTAATTTCATCTTTCCTTGTGATAATATTGTCACCCACTGTAACCGAGAAGCCGTCGGTCTTGCTGAGTTTGTTATTTGAACCGAAGAGAATGGACTCTGTTTTGCCCATGTGTAATGATAGTTTGTTGTCGGCGAGCCATATGCAGATTTTGCCTAGTTCCATCAATACATTTGGTAGGTTACTGTTCTGAACCAGAAAGTTCCGTGTCCATTCCATGGTCCAGTTGTTCCAACTTGACCTGTCTGTGGCGGCCATGTCTGGCCATAGGTCTCGGTTCTAGCTTGGGAAGAGAACGGTTAGTAGCCTACTCGCATGACGATTTGACTTTCCTCCTCGGCGCCTACCATAATATTTATAGGAATACTATAGTATCAAAATAATCTATAAATTGGTGAATAATTGTCTGTATGCCTATCATTAACCATTCGATAATATAGGTGCATTAATAGAGGCTTTGCACGGATTGATTGAATGAAAATTTTATTAACAGATTGCAGAATGGGTACAATACAGACAGTATGGCTCAATACACACAATTGTTTGCAGACCAGAGAAAGACTTTCGTCTTGTTTACATCAGGGTCCCCCATTTTCAATTCATCATAACATAAATGACATACAGGTAGAGACAATGTTGCATCCAGACATTTATGACATACCAGATCTACAAATATACAGTACTGTTTATGAGTACAAAAATTATCTAAAAAGAGAGTATACATTTATACATTTGAGGGGGAAGAAACTGTACATTGGAGGAGGTTGGTTATGTGGGGGGGGGGGGGGTAGGTGGGGTGGGGGTAACTGTACATTGGAGGTCGTTGGGGGGGGGGTGTACATTGGATGGGGTTGGTTTTGGACATTTACAGGGGCCTATTGATAACACATTTGAAAGAAAATGCCATGTGCATTAATGTGGTTAATTTTAAACATTAGAAAAACATTACTGTTCCACTGTGAGCTGTTTACAAGATTGTAAACTTTTACATAACGATTGTCCTGCACATGGAAACCGTTGTTTTTCCAACATGGAGATTAATGTGCATTCTAAACCTTTTGTGAAAAGTCTCTATTCAAAACGATTCACTTGACCTGCCGAAACCAGGGATCGAACCAGGGACCTTTAGATCTTCAGTCTAACGCTCTCCCAACTGAGCTATTTCGGCTTGTGTATAAGATAGACGGCGGCTCAGTGTAATATCCGTCTGAGTCTACAGATGTCGCTGTAACACATCATACGCTGTCAGCGACTAAGGACCATGACAACAAAGGGTTAGGGTTAGTAGTAGTAGCCAACAAAATGTCACGCACTTTTGAAACCAGATCAAGATTAGAGAAATCAAAGAATGTAGGCCTATGCTATGGTAGGTAGTAACATATTCTCATAAGTGAATACATTATCACCATCAAAAAAACACCTACGGGAGACTGCAATTCGAAACTGGCCCCTGTAAATGTCCTAACACAACCCCCTCCAATGTACAGTAAATTACCAAGTATGGTCTTGTCAATATTCCAATGTACAGTTTTGTTTGTACAGTTGTACAGTGTCCCCCACCCACCCCTCCTACCCAACCTCCCCCTCACTCCTACCCAATCCAATGTACAGTTTCTACGTCAAATGTTTTTTTTTTCTGGACTCTTTTTGTATCACAAACAGTACTGTATTTGCAAATCTGGTATGTCATAAATGTATAGATGTGTACTACAGTCCCCCCCCCCCCACCTACCCAATCCAATGTACAGTTTCTACGTCAAATGTTTTTTTTTTTCTGGACTCTTTTTGTATCACAAACAGTACTGTATTTGCAAATCTGGTATGTCATAAATGTATAGATGTAGCAGTACTGTCTATCTGTATGTCATGTATGTCATATATGTTACGATGAATTGAAAATGGGGGACCCTGATGTAAACAAGACGAAAGTCTTTCTCTGGTCTGCATCCCCTTAACAATTGTATGTATTGAGCTGTACTGTACTGTACCCATTCTGCAATCTATTAATAAAGTTTTCAATCAATCAATCAATCAAACCACCAGACATAGGACATTTGGGTCCTTGGAACACTGGAGGTAGAAAGCATATTTCACTGTTCTTTAGAATGGAAGTCTTTAGAAGAATCTCCATCTTCTAGGCTTACGTTTGATTAATATAATACATACAAATATTTTGTTTTGATTTATGATTAGCTACATGACATAATTATAAGAATTACACCTAAGATACACTACGCGACCAAGGTACCCATGTACATGTCAAAATACTTCCCAAAGGTCAGTGAATACCACGATCACAACACCAGAGGGAGCTCCACAAATCATGTTAAACCCAGATTCGGCTCAAACAAGGGACTAAACACGTTTCGCAATTATGCCACATCAATGTGGAACGCCCTACCTAAAGCTGTAAAGGAATGTGAATCACTACCCACTTTCAAAAACTCTCTCAAAGAACACCTACGGGAGACTGCAATTCGAAACTGGCCCCTACAAATGTCCTAACCCAGTTGTACAGATAGACTATACTGTCATGCACTTGTCCTAATAAACTAACCTACACTGTAGCACTCAACACTTTGATGAACATTGTTACTCAGCTGATAGAGTTGTGCTCTTCCTGATGGCTTGTCGTACAGAACTTGTAAGTCGCTTTGGATAAAAGCGTCAGCTAAATGACTAAATGTAAATGTAAATGTAAATGTACAGTAAATGACCAAGTATGGCTTTGTCAGTATATGTACAGTGTACAGTGTCCCCCCCCTACCCAACCCCCCCCCCCCCCCCCCCCACCTCCAATGTACAGCCCCTACCCAAGTTAACCCAACCCCACCCCACCCACCCAATGTACATTTTCTACGTCAAATGTATATACACTTTTTCTGGACACTTTTTGTATCACGAACAATACTGTATTTGCAAATCTGATATGTCATAAATGTATAGATGTAGCAGTACTGTCTATCTGTATGTCATGTATGTCATATATGTTATGATGAATTGAAAATGGGGGACCCTGATGTAAACAAGACGAAAGTCTTTCTCTGGTCTGCATCCCCTTAACAATTGTATGTATTGAGCTGTACTGTACTGTACCCATTCTGCAATCTGTTAATAAACTTTTCAATCAATCAATCAAAACCTAGGCCTAATACACGTGTTTTGTAAATGTACAAAGTGCGCCTTTTGTGATTAGATTATAATATATAATGTAACAATGCAGGTAAAAGTCAGTTGTTACCAGGAGCCTGATTCTGCTGGTTAAATTGAAGCGCTGCTGCAGAGCATTAGCCTGCAGGATACAACCCACATAGATTGACTTACAATGCAAAACCCACGCAAACCTTTCAAACAGTGCGCCCACTAGACCAAATCACTTCTTTGCAAACATACTTACATTTATTTAGGCTCTTTTGATATTTATGGTCTTGTGAATTCTGCACATCATTTTTAACACACCTATTACACTCACACTGCTGCAAACTATTGCCAGATGATTAATTTTTTTATTTTTTTTTATCAATTTTTTTTATTTTTTTTTTGCAGTCAGGTCACTGAACTTAGAAGCAGGCCAGGACAGTGTTTCTAGTTGCAGCAGCACAATAGTTAGATAACCTAAGTGGGGAACAACCAGGAGATCACTGCAACTCACACAAGTTGGAGAAATCTCTCTCTCTCTCTCTCTCTCTCTCTCTTGCTGCATGTGATTGGTGGAAACGGGACCCTTACAAAAAACTGTTGTTGCTAATCATTGACACATGCTAGCCTGTAATAATCCCCCCCAAAAAAATCTACTTTGCATTTGATATATTGCAAATATATGCCATCACACACACTGGCATTTAAAAGGTTAGAATTATAAAATGTATATGTGGTGTTATGATCAGGGCTGAAGTTGAATAAAAAATTGTATTATTTTCAATCTGACATTACAAAAAAACTGAAAATCCATCAAAATCAGTGTTGTTGCTAATCATACATATGCTAGCCTGTTTTTTAACAATAATTTGTGATGCCATCACAAACACTGGCATTTAAAGGGTACAAATGCCTGCACCAGAATGCAGGAAATGAAGTCTTTGTAACAAGAAATGTCCTGGTGGCGTGTAACTGTTCCGCAACAGTAAGTGACTTCCGGGGTAGGCCTGATTGGCCCCGACAGGCACGTGACGCGCAACTTTCTCTGCCGCGCGGCAGAGCTTGCGGAATGATGTAACCGTCCAAATCCGCTATGACTTTCATTCAGCGCTTTAGCTCACCTCGCAGACCAGCGGTCCTGTGATCCTGCGGTCTGTTGTTGACAAGTTCGAATCCCACTGAATTTTTTTTTTTTAACGTGATTTTTTTTTTAACGTGTATTCTTTCGCCGGTTAAGGTTAGGCATGGTTAAGGTTAAGGTTAGGCATTGTTTCGGAGTTGGTTAAGGTTAGAACGGTTAAGTTTAGGCGCTGTTAAGGAGCTGGTTAAGGTTAGAGTTTGTCTTAGAGAATGGCAATATTCTTTCTATGGTTAAGGTTAGGCATGGTTAAGGTTAAGGTTAAGGTTAGGCATTGTTTCGGAGTTGGTTAAGGTTAGAACGGTTAAGTTTAGGCGCTGTTAAGGAGCTGGTTAAGGTTAGAGTTTGTGTTAGAGAATGGCAATAGACAGCCTATTTCCGCGCGACAGCTCTCAGCAGCCTCGTTGCGCGTCCTGAGTTTGCCGCGTCACGTGCCTGTCGGGGCCAATCAGGCCTACCCGGAAGTCACTTACTGTTGCGGAACCGGTACACGCGTCCTGGTGGGGGACCCCCTGCTTAAAAAGTGCCTGACTGGGGCTATATTTTGCACTATATTTCCTGGCCTGAATGATTTCCCCAGTCCGGCCCTGGTTAAAAGCCTCCAATGCTTATTAGTGTGTGTGCGTTTGAATGTGTGCATGTTTCAACCATACATTTTCATTTATTAAAAAAAATTAAAAGAATTTTTTTTTTACCTCCTATAATAGTGGGGGTCGCGGCTCTCTGACACCGTTATTTTTGGGTCGCGGCCTGAAAAGTTTGGGAACCCCTGGTCTTGGTGTAGTGTATCTTGTAGACCAGGCCCATTGCAAGTTGCTGTACAGTGTACTCTGTCGTCTACTCTAAGCCATCCTAGGTTGTCAAAGTGGGCAGGGGTGAGGTGGGTTCTAGGAGTAAGGTCAAGCAGTAGTCTGACTAGTTTGTTTTGAGATGTTTGTAATTTGTTTTTAGTGCCTTTGAGGTGCTTTGGTACCATGAGGTGCAAGCATAGTCGTAGTACCCTTGAATGAGTGCTCCTGCCAGAGTCTTCAGGGTATTCTTGTTTACCAGAGAGGAGATCCGGTACAAGAATCGAGTTTGTATAGATAGAATATACGTTGTGTAGGCCTATTATGTCTAGTTCATAGTTTCGTTTATAGTTTTAGTTTTATAGTTATTTATAGATTTCGTTCATAGTTATAGTTTATATTTATATGTATAGTATCGACGTTGTGTACTATTATGTTTACAAATCTACTACGGTTGAGGAGCAAGCATCTCACGTTTTTCTGAATGTATGTACATTTAACAAACTGTGACAATAAAATAATCAGAATCTTAATCTCAACAGTTCACCACCATGACCTGCTTGGCACTTTACTTATTTTTTACTTATTTTTCACCATAAAGTACATGTATTTTATATGTGACAAATAATAAACAAACTTGAAACCATCACTGTTGTTGCCAGCAGTGCCACGCACAGCACTACTGGACTGGCTTTAGATTGGTATTTTGGGAAAATATACCTGTGAGATTGCTTTCATTCTCTTGAACATGTGCATGCGCAGCAGCGCAGGTGTAACAGACACTCAAAGAAATAAGAAAAACATATTTTATTATTGCATAACGAATTTATGTAGCAGATACTGAGTTTGGCCACAGGAGGGCACTGTTGTATAGGAGGTGAGGGAGAAAAGAGGAAGTCTTCGCTCGGCTTCAGAAATTAAACCGGAGCCAAGTGGTGAAGTATGAATTTCATGTTGTGCTTTTTAGCTACCTGCAACTCTATAGGTCCACAAAAACCTACCACCTTAGGAGTCTGAAATTCGGCATGGTGGTCAAGTGTGTGTGTGTGTGTTTGTATGTGTGTGTGTGTGTGTGTGTGTGTGTGTGTGTGTGTGTGTGTGTGTGTGTGTGTGTGTGTGTGTGTGTGTGTGTGTGTGTGTGACTGTGTGTGTGTGTGTGTGTGTGTGTGTGTGTGTGTGTGTGTGTGTGTGTGTGTGTGTGTGTGTGTGTGTGTGTGTGTGTGTGTGTGTGTGTGTGAGAGTGTGAGTGTGAGTGTGTGAGTGTGAGTGTGTGTGTGTGTGTGTGTGTGAGAGTGTGAGTGTGTGAGTGTGAGTGTGAGTGTGAGTGTGAGTGTGTGTGTGTGTGTGTGTGTGTGTGTGTGTGTGTGTGTGTGTGTGTGTGTGTGTGTGTGTTAGGGCTGCACGATTTTGGGAAATAATCTAATTGCAATTTTTGTGACAGATATTGCGATTGCGATTAAATTTGTGATTATAAATTTTTTAAGCAGCCCCACAGAGGTTTATTGTAAAATGCGGCTTGCATCTGGCCTACGCGGTCGGTGGGTCTGTTCGGGACACCAAGCCTGAACATTTTTCTTTTTACCTGGGAATCTATACGGTACCCAACGGTACCTTTTTTTCCTGTACTTTACTCTCCCTCCCTGAAGTCTAAACTTCACAACACACAATCTAAAACCCCTTACCTCCCTCTCCCAAACCGTTCCTACAACAATAACAACTTGCAAAAGAGATCTTGTATCTCAATGGGACTTCCTGTGTGTGTATGTGTGTGTGAGTGTGTGTGGTATTGATTGATTGATTGATTGATTGAAAGCTTTATTAACAGATTGCAGAATGGGTACAATACAGTACAGCTCAATACTAACAACTGCTAAGAGGATGAATACCAGAAAAATACTTTTGTCTTGTTAACATAAGGGTCCTCCATTTTCAATTCATCAAGACATTTATGACATACAAGACATACAAATATACGGTACAGTGTAAGAAAAAGAGATACAAAAATATACATCCGAAGGGGAAGAAATGTTGACATTTACCGGGGCCAGTTTCTAATTGCAGCCACCCATAGGTGCTCTTTGAGAGAGGTTTTGAAGGAGGGTAGGGATTCACATTCCTTTACGGCTGTGGGTAGGGGCGTTCCACATTATTGTGGCATAATTGTGAAATGTGTTTAGTCCCTTGTTTGTGCCGAATCTGGGTTGAACATGATTTGTGGAACTCCCTCTGGTGTTGTGGTCGTGGTAATAATGGCTCTGTGTGTGTGTGTGCGTGTGAGTTCCATAAAGCTTATTCTGGTCACCTCAGACCCACTACTATCCGAGCTCCTGGGGGGTCATCAAAGAGAAGCAGGCTATTCTCAGTCCTTGCTCCACAATGTTGGCACAAACTTCCCACCACAGTCAGGACGCCTATTGCTTAATAACAGCGGAGCAGTGCTGCCGTTGCTTCCGCGTTTTCCCTGATTGGCTACGACACGCCCGCGGCAGGCGCGGCAACCGCCCTAATCCGCCATGATTTTCATTCGGCGCTCAGCTCACCTGGCAGCGCAGCGGTCCTGCAGTCCGTTGTTGACGAGTTCGAATCCCATGAAATCTTTTTTTTTAACGTGATTTTTTTTTTAACGTGTATTCTTTCGCCGGTTAAGGTTAGGCATGGTTAAGGTTAAGGTTAAGGTTAGGCATTGTTTCGGAGTTGGTTAAGGTTAGAACGGTTAAGTTTAGGCGCTGTTAAGGAGCTGGTTAAGGTTAGAGTTTGTCTTAGAGAATGGCAATATTCTTTCTATGGTTAAGGTTAGGCATGGTTAAGGTTAAGGTTAAGGTTAGGCATTGTTTCGGAGTTGGTTAAGGTTAGAACGGTTAAGTTTAGGCGCTGTTAAGGAGCTGGTTAAGGTTAGAGTTTGTCTTAGAGACAGCCTATTTCCGCACTGCCGCTCCCCCGCGTTGCCGCGGTCACATGGTCAAATTGTCACATTCTTGCACTGCTCCGCTGTTAAAAAGCAACACGCAGTCAGGACAGCTGAAATCAGACACATTTTCTGCCATCAACTAAAAACACACCTCTTCAATCAATATCTGAAAAAAATATATATACCGGTATATACGTTTACTGTACTGTCTTTTACTATCATGCACTTTGCCATTAAATAATCTTCCTTGCCTATACTACTACCTACTATGTTAATATGTAATACTACTATGCACTCAAGACTGTTGAACCCAAGTTTCAACACTGTTTGAAGAACATTGTTCAGCTGAAAGAGCTGTATCCTTCCTGCTGACCTTTCGTACAGAACTTGTAAGTCGTGTTGGATAAAAGAGTTCAGCTAAATGAGTAAATGTAATTGTAAAGCTGCAGTGACTTCAGGTGGGTCATGTGAGGAGTCCACAATGCAACACACCTGGCTGTAATGTGCCGCTCTCAAAGAGCACCTACGGGAGGCTGCAATGTAAACATCCAAACCCCCCCCCCCCCACCCAACCCCCTCCAATGTAGTTTCTTCCCCCTCAAATGTACAGTATATACTCTCTTTTAGAAACTCTGTCTCTTAAACAGTACTGTATATTTGTATATCTTGTTTGTCATAAATG
Organism: Notolepis coatsorum; assembly: GCF_963971535.1. Taxonomy (NCBI): domain Eukaryota; kingdom Metazoa; phylum Chordata; class Actinopteri; order Aulopiformes; family Paralepididae; genus Notolepis; species Notolepis coatsorum. The sequence continues at coordinate 162,175,119 of NC_140170.1, read as the reverse complement.
TCTGGATGTAACAGTACTGTTTATCTGTATGTCGTCGTGTATGTCATAAATGTTTACGATGAATTGAAAATGGGGGACCCTGATGTAAACAAGACAAACATCTTTCTCTGGTCTGCATCCCCTTATTAACAATTGTGTGTATTGAGCCGTACTGTATTGTACCCATTCTGCAATCTGTTAAATAAAGTTTGTGCATGTATGTGTGTATATATGTGTGTATGTGTTTGTGTGTAAATGTGCGCCCCCTGCTGGGCATTCAAAGTGTTAACAATTGTGTGTATTGAGCCTTACTGTATCAAGGTCAAGGTCAAGTTTATTAGTATGTCCCAAACTGGGCAATTCATGTTACAGGTTAAATAGGAGCTCCAAAAAAACACAGCAGACATACATAACAAGAAGAACACAGACAGACATGTACAGTACATGGTCGCAGGATCAGATCATAACAGTCAAACAAGCAACCACAAACACCCCCCCACCCACCTCAAAGCCGCTCTCTCCTGCCTCCTCCATTGATGGCACGGATGGAGGTAGGTATAAATGAGAATTTGTATCTATTGTTTTTATCAGCAGGGGTCTCCAAACGTTGGCCGGAAGGCGATAATTGATACTCCGGATTTAGGTGGTGAGAGCTGTCTGTTCTAATCGATGACGCCTTCCTGAGCACCTGCTCATCATATATATGACCCAGACAGCTGAATTGTACCCCCACAATCTTGCTAGCCCCCCTCACAATCAAATCAAATCAAATTTGTCTGCACGAGAAGCGGGACTGAGTTACACACAATCGCGGCTTGAGTCACTCACACTCACACAAATGTACATGTACTTGGCTCCGTGCTGAAGCGCGCAGCACACAGACAGTTCTGCATGCGCTCATCATGGCGGAGAGAACGAAACACTCTAAAGTCTGGGTACACTTTACGAAAGTCGATGCCGACCACGCACGTTGCCACAAGTGCAATAAAACATTTGCAAGTATGGGTGGCAATACAAGCAATTTGTCAAAACATCTGTTGTCAAAACATAACATTAGTCTGCAGAAATGCGCCGTTTTCGACTGCTTTGCTCGCAGTGTTCCATCTCCATCCACTGCAGGTAAGCCAAGATACGGAGTTAGCTAGGCTAATAACGAATTATTACGAATAGGCCAGTGGCGGCTCGCCACCGGGGGCGCTAGGGCGCCGACCCACCTGTTAAATGAGAGAAGAAGAAAAAAAAACTTTTTTGTTTTTTGTTTTATAGCCCTATAAATAATATAAACATGTTTAAAATGAATAATATTTACTCATTTTAAGTATGTTTGTGTTTCCAATGCACAATATAACTTAATTTTACAAAGATTAATAATAGTTTTCCTGAACAGGAAGTGACGATTCTGTCTGATATAGACCTTTTCATTACGTAGCCGCAGGCATTTCTCCTCGCCGTATTTCTCTCTGGGCTAGGCGCAATTGCGCCTGGAGTGCGCGTGCCCGCCGTGCACTGGTTCATCGCTGTATCCGTCGCAGCCACGCGCTTTGCGTTGAATATGATGTATTATGATGGAACTCGGGCGCTGGTTTGAAACGACCTAGCAAGCAGCCGAGCGTCTAAAAGCTCTCTGATTGGCCGACGCGGTACTTTCCGTAACCGCAGTTTGCAACATGAGTTTATGCTGTTGTTGTGTTGTGTGATGCAGATATTTGTCTTGGAGCGTGATGGCAAGTTCTTTCAACGGTTAGGCTTAGGCACTCTTTCAAAGTTGGTTAAGGTTAGAGTTTGTCTTAGAGCAGGGCGATAGAACACCAGGTAGTTTGCAGGCTGTTCGAGGCGGACATGGACAAAGGAGGGACATGCATGGACAATGGATGGACATCAACACAGGCTGGATGGACAATGCCATGGAGTGGATATACTTTATCAACAAGCCAACAACAAGGTAGATTAGCGATCTTAACTCTAGTTTAATACATGATACGTTGTCTACTGATGCCGCATAATATCAACAGCTGATTCGTTGTAACGTTACAGCTTTCAGCTAACGTTAGCTACTGCTAGCTGTTAGCTCCGTTAGCTTAGCTGGCCATTCATATCGATAGTTTAATAGCTAGCCTTGGCTCGTTTAACAATATGCAAAATATGTGTACAGCCCTGTACTCATACTGAAGTTATTCTTGGTATATAATACGTATATACTAGGTCTGATTGTGTAACGAATCGATTCCACGTCACGCTGTGTGTGAGAGAGAGAAGGAGAGAGAGGGAGAGATCTGCGTGTGTTTGGAGACGGAGCGAGTTTTGTTTCTAACTTTTCTATTTATATATTGTGTTTCAAGTTGTGAATTAGACTATACTTTATTTGACTGGTTGTGTGTTGTTGTAGTAACAGCTGAGCGACTCGTTCATAAGAGCCGATTCATTGCCGTGAGCGTGAGTCGAATCGCTCACGTCCAGGGGTGCAGTCGTGCACACACACGGTTACACGGCGTGTTATTAGTAGTCACTCAGGGCAGAAGTGCGCGCAATGATAAGTACCCGGCCGTTGTAGAAAGCTACCCGGCCGGCGGCCGGCACTTGTCACCTAGACTTTGCATAATAATAAGAACCTACGAGAAGGTGGGGGGCTGCTTGATCTCCATTGTTATGCATAATAATCATCTGTTCTGTGCAACTGAGGGAACATGTATGCGCGTGCGCGGGAGCGCGCGTGCACGTGGCGTGTAACCAGTTCCCATATTACGACTGCACCACTGCTCACGTCTTGCCATGAGTCGGTTGCGTGGTACTGTACATGTTTGCAAAATGTTTTGGTATAGCACCCCTAGTGGAGAGAGAACCAGCAGCCGCTACTGACTATTCTAATAAATAAAATATAATTGCTTAGCTAATTGTTTAGCTACAAATATATTTGAAAGATGACAACTTTTTATAGATCGTCATTCGTCAGGCTGAGGCTGCAGCCACCATGTCCCAGCCCACCCCTCCTCCCTCTACCACCACCGGTCCCAGCCAAGCCCAAAGTCCCTTCACCCTAGCAGCTAGACAGAGGAAGGATGACAGTGTTATGGTGATGTTATTACCCCTCCTGCTGGTAATATGTAGGAACTGTCATCTCGGTCTGGAGACGATCTGGCTACGTCATCAGATACGGCCCGGACTGGTGGGTGTCTGAGCGCGAGCTAATGGCTGGCAGTTGTATGTATAACTGAGAGCATAATAATAAAGCTATCTATTGAAACATGGTGATCAGAAGTGGTCTAGTTTAACACGCTAGAAAGTAAAGCAATTATGGCTGCTTTCGGAAATATCCCTGCTCCGGAGGGCATGCAGATGTCAGGAGATTCTTGCAAAAACTGGGAAATGTTCCGAGCAGAGTTTGAGGACTTTTCTCTAGCAACAGGTCTGACGGAGAAATCCGCGGAGATACAAGCCGCCACGCTGAGAAGAATAATGGGCAGTGAGTGTCGGCATATTTACATGCACAATCTTACACTGACTGTTGACGAGAAAAAGGACCCAGCTGCCATTCTGGACGCTTTGGAGGACTATTTTAAGCCTGCGAAAAACGTTATATACGAGAGGTACATTTTCGGCTGCTGTAAGCAGGAGACAGACGAGCCGATTGACGGTTTCATCACCCGGCTGCGAGAGAGAGCGGCTACATGCGAGTACCGGGGGCTACGGGATGAGATGCTACGGGACCGGCTCGTATTGGGCATTTCAAGTGAAGGAACCAGACGCAGGTTGCTCCGGGAACAGGACTTGACATTGCCAGTAGCTGTGGAAATGTGTCGCCTGGCTGAGGTGACTGACAAACGTCTGAGGACGATAGATGGAATACAAATGGACACAATAAATGCAACGGACAAGCAGCGGCGATACAGAGCTCAGGAGAGCTCCACAACGAGACTTGAGGTGACAAATTTGCTCATTGACTGTAAATACTGTGGTATTAATCACAAAAGGGGCAGAGATCAGTGCCCAGCATATGGCAAAGCATGCAGGTCCTGTGGTGTTGCAAATCATTTTGCAAAAGTATGCCAGGCAGGGGGCAAAATGAGTAGAGTAAAAAAAGTGCATATCGTAGAGGATACACCACGAGGAGCAGAGGGCTCAGACAACGAAGAACTGATCTATACTGCTGAATGTATTAGCACAGTACAGTCCCAGGGCCTCAAATGGTTTGCAATGCTGCGACTGAATGGCATCAAACAAGCATGTCAGTTGGATTCGGGGGCTACATGCAATGTCATGGGCAGGACAGTAAAGGAGAGACTATCGCCAAATACCCCTTTGCGGCCAAGCACTACAGAACTAAAGCTGTACTCAGGGCAGCTGATGCGATCGCTGGGGCGATATCACACAGACTGTGTCATCAAAGGAGTTAAGCACAGCCTTGTGTTTGAAGTGGTGGAGACTGAACAAAGCCCACTGCTTTCCGGTTCTACGTGTGTGCGTTTAGGGCTCATGACTGTCACTATTCCTGCAGAGCTTAACAAAGTTGATCAGTGCCTTAAGGGACCCTTAACCAAAGAGCAACTACTACGTTCATATGCTGATGTTTTCAACGACCCGGTGGAGTCAGTGCCGGGAGAAGTGCACTTTGAATTGGACCCGAGTGTGACCCCAGTTCAATGTGCCCCGAGAAATGTGCCAGTGGCATTAAGGGCACGGGTGAAAATGCAGCTGGAGAAATATGAGAGCGACGGACATATTGCTCGTGTCACTGAGCCGACACCCTGGATAAGCAACATGGTCGTGGTCAACAGAAAAGAAAAGATTCGACCATGCATTGACCCAAAGTTCCTCAATCAGGCATTGAAGAGATCACACTACCTCATGCCGACATTGGAGGACGTGCTCTATAAATTGCCCAAGGCGCGCATATTCACCCTGGTGGACGCCAGGGAGGCATTTCTCCAATGCAAGCTGGATGATGAGAGCAGCTGGAAAACGACGTTCTGGACACCTTGGGGTAGAATGAGGTGGTTGAAACTCCCCTTCGGGGTGTCTGTGGCTCCAGAAGTTTACCAGCGTAAGCAACACGAGCTGCTCGGAGACCTCAGCGGCGTCGAGCCAATCGCCGACGATATCCTCGTCGTCGGATGTGGGGACTCTGATATCGAGGCAGAGCGTGACCACGACAGTAAGCTGCTCGCACTGATGGAACGGTGCAGAAAGGTAAAACTCAGGCTCAGCATACCAAAGCTACAGTTCAAACTGAAGGCGGTTCAGTTTCATGGACACATACTGTCCTCACAGGGTCTGAGAATAGACCCAGAAAAGACCAGAGCAGTCCTGGACATGCCAACACCCACCGACGCCAAGGCTGTTCAGCGTTTCATCGGTTTTGTGACTTACCTGGCTAAGTTCCTGCCACGGCTGTCTGAGGTGTGTGAGCCACTTCGCCGTCTCCTAGACAAGGACAGTGTGTGGCACTGGCTGCCTAAGCACGACCAAGCTGTACAGGAGATAAAGCGCTTGGTGTCCACCACACCTGTATTAAAATACTATGACATCACCAAACCAGTCACAGTGCAGAGTGACGCCAGCAAGAACGGCCTGGGGTGCTGCATAACGCAGGCGGGACAACCAGTGGCGTTTGCCTCACATGCACTTACACCAACCGAGCAGAACTACGCTCAAATTGAGAAAGAATGTTTGAGCATTGTTTTTGCATGCCAACGATTCCACCACTACCTGTACGGTAGGGAGACAATCACAGCGGAAACAGATCATAAGCCGTTGATCTCAATCTTCAAAAAGCCGCTGCTCTGTGCCCCAAAGCGGCTTCAAAGTATGTTGATGCAGCTCCAAAATTACAACCTGGAAGTCACTTACAAGCCGGGGCCGGAGATGTATATCAGTGACACTCTAAGCAGAGCAACAACACAGGACAGGGGGTCAGATATGACACACACACAGCACACAGTGTGCGCCATAGAGGGAGAGCAGGCCGCGTTTATGCACGTTGACCAGGCACAGCACCTCAACGTTACTGACCACAGGTTCCGCCAGATCCTGCAGTACACAGAGGTTGATGAGAACCTACAGGACTTGAAGTCGATTGTGCTGCGGGGGTGGCCCGATATGAAGGAGGACGCACCTCTGAGTGTGAGGGACTATTGGTCCTTCCGTGACGAGATCAACATGCAGAATGGAGTGCTCTACAGGGGGCAATGTGTTATCATACCTAGGGCACTGAGGTTGGAAATGCTGGGCAGAATTCATGCAAGCCACATTGGTGGGGAGGCGTGCTACAGGCAGGCTAGGGACACGCTATTCTGGCCAAATATGAGAGGGGAAATCAAGGACCACGTGTCCAACTGCCCAGCCTGCAATGAATATGCACGAGCACAGCAAAAGGAGTCAATGATGTCTCACAATATTCCAGAGCGCCCATGGCAGACAGTGAGCATGGACCTCTTTTCCTATGCTGGGAAAGACTTTTTGATAATGGTTGATCATTATTCTGATTTCTGGGAGGTTGAGCCACTCCCAGACGTGTCAGCTGACACAATCGTCACTCGTTGCAAAGTCCAGTTTGCTCGTCATGGCCAACCAGACTGTGTGATTTCAGACAATGGGGGGTGTTTTGACTCTGCTAGGTTCAGGATGTTCGCAAACAAATGGGGGTTCACCCATATCACTTCCTCCCCCCACCACCCGCAGGCGAACGGGAAAGCGGAATCGGCAGTCAAGATAGCGAAAGCCTTATGCAAGAGGGCCAAGCTAGATGGCACAGATGTATGGATGGCTATACTGCAGTGGCGCAACACGCCCACTGAGGGGATGGGCAGCAGCCCGGCGCAACGCCTCATGTCACGCAGGCTGAAGTCTTCGCTTCCGGTAGCGCCTAGTCTGCTGCAGCCCTGTGTGACAGTTGGTGTCACTGAGAGACTCAGGCTGAAAAAAGGTGTGGCTAAATTACACTACGACAGGGCAGCCAGGGACCTCCCTGACTTGAACATTGGGGACCAAGTCAGAATGCGTCCGTTGCCTGGTGATCGTACAGGGCGGTGGCGGCTCGGCTCTTGTCTGAAGAGAGTCGCACCACGATCATTCCTCGTTGACGTTGAGGGGACTCTCTACAGGCGTAACAGAGTGGACCTCCGGACGGCAGAACGGGCAGCACAGAGGCGGGAGGGAGTTTCAACTCCTCAGGATGAGACACTTGAGCAGAATCTGCCCAGACCTGACTGTGCAGAAGGCATCACTGAGGCTGGGGAGGAGAGACTGATAGACTGTGGGGGGGGGCAGACAGGTGAGCCTCACAGCCCACAAACTCACCACTCACCTGCAGCACCGTCAAGCACCGAGAGGCCCGCTGCCCGACTGCGTAGCGGCCGTTGGTCGCGACCACCTGTGAGACTCAATCTGTAGGCCGCAGGCTTCACCGACCCAAGGCAGAAGGCCTATGGACTTTTGGGACTTACTGTTATGTTAAAAAAAGAAAAAAAAAGAAAGTCATTGCCCTTATGTTGATGTTAAGGAGAAGGAAGGGAAGGAGGAGTCGTTACGCTACTGTTACTCTAGCTGTTATATTACCAGCGGTTACATTACTGGCTGTTAAGGTGTAATGATTAAGTTCTTTGATTCGATTAAGGTCGTTCAGGTTATTGTGTTTGTTAACTTAACCATTTATAAGAAGGGAGATGTTATGGTGATGTTATTACCCCTCCTGCTGGTAATATGTAGGAACTGTCATCTCGGTCTGGAGACGATCTGGCTACGTCATCAGATACGGCCCGGACTGGTGGGTGTCTGAGCGCGAGCTAATGGCTGGCAGTTGCATGTATAACTGAGAGCATAATAATAAAGCTATCTATTGAAACAGACAGAGGATAGGGTGAACGAGTGTCACAGGGTTACTGTTGCTGAAGAAATAATATTTATTTATTATATTTATTTATAGTTATAAATAATAAAGCAATGTCGATTCTGTTCTTAATTAATTGTATTTTCTTCTTGCAAAATAATCAAAAAGAACCGATAAGAGTATCGATAAAGTACCGAACCGTTAAGCAGTATCGATAAGAGTAGTAGTATCGATAAAATCCTGCATCCCTACCACCCACGCTATGCATAAAATATATAGGTCCGTGGAGAGGCACGCTGAGGAGGCCATGCAAACTGCAATGGAATACGGGGCATCTCTCTCTCTTTACCTAATATTTAGATTCTATCGTGACATTTTTCTAGTTGGAAGGGCAGTCTATATGTGCAACGGTAAAAAAAAAACTTAAATTCTTAATTCTTTTAACACTTTGATTGCCTAAGGTTAAATTCATGATATACCATCCGTTGCCAGCTCTATTTAACATGAAGAAGTTCCCCTTCTTTGCAGGGCTATAACTTTTTAAATTCTATTGCTAGAGTGCCATTATTAGGGCCCATTCAAGGTCCTATATGTATTGTTCATGGTGTAGCAACGTTAAACTTTTTCATTCACATATTCATACTATAATATGGTCTAAAGTATAAGTATGTTTTCATCTCTTTCTGCAGCTTTCTCCAGAACGTGATTTATAGCCCCAAATGCATTATATTGATGATGAAATACAGTTTGGTAGGAATCTGTGCGAGATCAAAAATTTCAATTGGACGTACTTCTAGAATTTACTACACGTCATCTGATGTTGACCGGATGGGCGAGGGGGCGTTTATAATTCCGTGGGCAACGTTATACCATTCATCTAATGTGGGTCATATGTTCATCATAGCAGTTAGTAAAGAACACGTTAGAATATAACGCTAAAACTCACCCCAGTCTCCTCGGGCCGTTGGGCGATCAGCGTGGTGTAGACAGTTTTTAATTATGGGATGTCGAAATACCGGATCTATTTCCAGGTTGTATAATAGTATATACGTCCAAATCATGTTGTTTTTTCGAGTTATTTCCACCGATCGATGTTCACTGTGTGAAGACTGAGTCTCTCTAACATTAGCGAGTGCCCGGACCACATATGGAGTGAGTCCTGCCGGGTTAAAGGTTGACATCCGGTTTTTCGATCTGCCGATCGGCCACCAGATGGCGCTCTTGAACCGCTAGAGGATTGAGAGGAGATCAGAACTGTGTGTCAAGGCTGCAGAGGGGAAATATGATTCCGATCACAGATTTTTGAAATATTGATATCAAAGACGAGTTCCGGCGTCCTCGGCAACTTGAGCATGGCGGGGAATGACGAGTTCCGGCGTTTTCGGCAGTTAAATGGCACTTTTTTATGAGGCTCAAAAGGGCAGGTGCTCGAGCACCCCTTGGGCTCTATGTGTGCACATGCCTGGTCTTGAGGGTGTGTAGTTACAAGATGTAGAGCGTAGGGGTCTTGAGGGTGTGTAGTTAGAAGAGGCAGATCATAGGGGTCTTGAGGGTGTGTAGTTAGAAGATGCAGAGTATGGGTCTTGATGGTGTGTAGTTAGAAGATGCAGAGTGTAGTCTTGAGGGTGTGTAGTTAGAAGATGTAGAGTGGAGGGGTCTTGAGGGTGTGTAGTTAGAAGATGCAGAGCGGAGGGGTCTTGAGGGTGTGGAGTTACAAGATGTGGAGCGTAGGGATCTTGAGGGTGTGTAGTTACAAGATGTAGGGGTCTTGTGTGTAGTTACAAGACATAGGGCCCGGGGTCTGGAGGGTGTGTAGTCTAATGTGTCTAATTACATTAAATCTACTTGGAAACTCATCAACCATTTGCTAAATCGGAACAAATCCCCACCAGTTGCACCTGCTGAGATGGTAAGGAAGGATGGAACTCTCCTGTGCAGCCCGAAATAAATTACAGATGGTTTCAATCTGTATCGCAGACTCGAACTTGAGCCCTTGTAGTCTGATCAAAGGTCAATTCTCCTCACTCCCAAGTTTTGAACCTCCTAGTACTAAGGAAGTGTATGAGACAATCATGATCTTAAAGACCTAAGTGTAGGGGTCTTGAGGGTGTGTAGTTAGAAGATACAGAGTGTAGGGGTCTTGATGATGTGTAGTTAGAGACCATTGACCGGAGGTAGGAGGGAGCCGTTCCCCTCGCTGCACGGTACGCCAGGTCAAGGACCTGGAAGCGGATTTGTGCGGCATCACTACTGGAACGGCTGCGCTGCTAGCTAGCAACATCCCGGCGTTGTGGCCGTCCTTACATCAGCATTTCCTTCCACTCAATTTATGTTTTCCCCTTCGAAATGCTCAAATATGTGTGGTCAATGATGGCTAGAAGGCATTTACCTTACAGCCAGCAATGCATTGTGGGCTCCTCACATGACATCACAGCAGGTTTATGGAACTCTGCTAGACATTAGCGGCACATCCTGGTAATTTGGCCTTTTTCTCGGCCGTGCCTACTTTTGGTGGAAAACACAGTCACTGTTCTTGTTGACCGCCATTGTATTTTGAGATTCAGTGTACAGTTTCTACGTCAAATGTATATACTCCCTTTTCTTGACTCCTTCTGTATCACAAACAGTACTGTATTTGCAAATCTGGTATGTCATAAATGTATAGATGTAGCAGTACTGACTATCTGTATGTCATGTATGTCATATATGTCTATATGAATTGAAAATGGGGGACCCTGATGGAAACAAGACAAACGTCTTTCTCAGGTCTGCATCCCCTTAACAATTGTATGTATTGAGCCGTACTGTATTGTACCCATTCTGCAATCTGTTAAATAAAGTTTTCATTCATTCATTCATTCAGATTCAGATTATTTTATTGTCTCAGCTTTTTTAAATGTATACATTCAGAAAAACGTGAGATGCTTGTTTTTCCCGGCTCCTCAACCGTAGTAGATTTGTAAACATAGTACACAACATTATATTCTATATCTATACAAACTATAACTATAAGCTAAATGTAAACTATAACTATAAACTAAATAAGTACAAACTTCCACTCAAGAACAGCGCCGTATCAAAACTAACTGTATAAAAACTGTCTGCAGAACGCTTACATTTATTGAAAAGTTTGTTTTGTTAGTGCATCATGTTAAGTCAAGCAATTACTTTCCAACACAAGTGTTCCTTTATTAATTCCCCTGGGGAACACTGGCCACCATTGAGCGTTGCACCATTGTGAAAATGTAGTTATGATAATTTTCAGGCCTATTTCCCCAGTCAGCTGCAGGATATTTACTAATTCCCCTACCTGGACTTTTAATATAACGCTCATAAATCTCCAAGTGACCTAAAACTAAGAGGTAATGACTATTTAAAAGGGGCGTGGTGTGAGCTAAATATAGGCGTGGCGATCAGAACTGCCACCGGCCAGCAACTGCAGCATGGTTTTGAGATTGAGGTGTTTGGTTGTTCATTCTTCTGTTGTGTTCTAATGTACACATGTTGTAGGTCATATGTGTTGTGGGCTTTTAGACACAATAATGTTTTACACTAAACATGTATTTGTAAGTCAAGTGGATAGTATGTATGCATGTATGGTTATGTATGTATGTATGGTTATGCATGTACAGTATGTATGGTTATGTATGTACAGTATGTATGGTTATGTATGTACTGTATGTATGGTTATGTATGTACAGTTGGTTATGTGAATATACAGTAGTGTTATTCGGCTTATTCGTTTTTTCTATTGTTAAAATATTTGATATATTTCTTTATATATTTTCTCCCTCACATTCATTATCTGAATATTACATGTTGGCTTTTATCACAGTAAGGAGCAGAGAGGCGGCCTCTGAACACATAAACCCGAGGGGCTTCGCAACAGCAGTTAACGTTTCAGCCGCTGAGCTACCGACTGTGGATTTATTTATTTCCCCAGTGAGGGGGCTCTGTGTCCAGCAGGCCTGGGCGCTCCTGTGGTCTGCAGGAGACGCAATGGTGTAGTGAGATGTACAGTAGCGAGGACTTGTGATGCCTCTCTCTCTCTCACACACAGCAGGACTCCTCTCTGGAGCACTTATCCGTGGGGGGGGGGGGGGTACGGTTACCATAACCTACACTCAGACCACCATCTTAGGCCCAGAGAGATTTGTTCTCTGTATGAAGCTATTTAGCACTAGATGTCCCTCATGATTATTCAGCTGTGAAAAGGACCACTAGGAACTCCAGAGGGACGTGGAAGCAGAGCATATATACGCAATAAAGACAAACCTCAAGAGTAATGTTTTATTAATATTATCCGTGTTGTCGCAAGGCTATACATTCACATGAGAACGACGCCACGGACCATTATTCACACGGCGGCCATTTTGGACAGGGTGGAAAGGAACCCAACCTGACTGTGACATGATCAAAATGGCCACTGTGTGAAGAGTCCATGGAGAGAAAAAATATGTCATGTGCTTCTTGTACACGTATATAACTGTTTTTTTTTTCCCCCCCAAGAAAACATGTGTACATTCAGGGTTACATTAAATCTGTACATAAGAAATCACATATGGGCTTATGTACTAGTAGGACAGCCTCTAGCAGATTGTACAACCTCAACAACAAATCAAACATTAAATCCCCGTAGTTTATTTTGGGTATATTCACATCGATTCTTGAAGACACTGAGTTGCAGATGCAACATTTCTGACCTGTTGTAACTCAAACGTACAAATATTGCAAATGTGGACAAACCATTTCCAGCTTCAAGATACAGCAAACGCTTGTGTTTAGCTGTTGTATATACGGCTTGCTTACCGTTCATTCCTGTGGAAAGACGTGTCGAATAATTTTGAGGATGTCCGTCCAATCCTTTGTTTTCGCTTTTCCTCTATGACTATGACAATGTCACTGACTCTCTCACTCATTCACCATCTGTGTTTGGTGATGGTGACATTCATCTGTGACAGCAGAAACAGGGTTCCCACGGGGTCTTATAGAGTTCTAGGCCTTCAAAAGGTTTTGATAGGTGTTAAAAATGTATTGGAGTGAGAACTTATGGGAGAACACCCAACAAGCAACTGTACATAGCAACCAAGCTTGAGCTAGCGTCAGTCAGAGCCTGAGGTAAAGAGAAATTCTGCAAGCGTGTCACGATCATATGTCAATCTTTACCCTTGTAACTTATTTGCAAGTCATTCTGGGACTTATTTCTTCCCTCATAGTAATTTAATGGTCTTTAAAAAGGTCTTAAATGGAACTTGTTGAAACCCGCAGGAACCCTGCAAGCATGACGACGGTCTCTTTACTGTAGTAATGTCAGGCTATATTCTACGTCAACACATCTAAACCAATACACGATGTTATAACCACACTATATACACAACAGTGTCTGCTTAGGTTATATACACAGCATACATGTGATTAAATATCGGTTTTAAATAATCAGTTCAGAGCAACCGGCTGCAGATGATTGTGAGGTTGTGTGGAGAAGTCATCGGGCAGCATCAAAGACTTTCATCCCTAAAGCAATCATGTTATTAAAGGAACGTGTCAACATTATGGGAAATGCCTAGCTTAGCACAAATTAATGGAAGTGGATACGGATCAGCTAGCCTGGCTGTTGGCCAAAAACACCCCTCCCGAAGTTTTAAGCTAGGCTAGCTGATCCGTATCTGCGTCCATTAATTTGTGCTAAGCTGGGCTATCTTGCAGCCGGATAGCTTTCTACTGAACGCACAGAGAGGAAATTGGTATCTATCTTCTCGTCGGACTATGGAGAGACATGAACACATTTCCCATAATGTTGGCATGTTCCTTTAAAGTTTAAACGAAGAGCCAATAAATAAAAAAGGATATTAACGCTTTCTGAATTAGAATCTGAGGCCACACGTACATAGATATTTTTCCTCCTTAATTATTTTTTTTGAAAAAGGCCATTACGGGGCCATTAGTCATGATGTCAGCTTTTTCCATAAAAATCTTCACCAAGACAGGAGTTTTCAAAAAGGTCAGAGGTTTCAGTTTTTTTTGCATGTGGACAAAAGGCCAAACCACATAGTAAAACCTACGGTTTCCAAAACACCTGTGTACAAGGCCTAAAATTCTGCCGAAACCAGGGATCGAACCAGGGACCTTTAGATCTTCAGTCTAACGCTCTCCCAACTGAGCTATTTCGGCGAGTGGTGAGACACACCCATAAGTCCATGAAAGCCTTTAAAGTCTTGCAATAGGATTAGTGTTAGATAATTACCTTGGCTAGTACTATAATCTGAAACACCTCTCAGCACGACATACAGAATATAAATAAATACAATTGTTACACATTATAATACAAATCAGGGGCCAAAAGTGGTTTGCTCACATGTTAAACTTTAAAATAAACACTGAAACATTTGATCATATATTACTATTAAGGCTAAGCTAAATGACATTTAATCTCCTATAGCTACTAGTATTGTTCTATAACGTCCTCGCTATCTCTCCCTGAACTCAACCCTTATTTCTTTGACTATGTACAGTGCACGATGCTGTACGCACATTGGTCTGTAATCATTTGCATCTCGCTGTACTGTACATACAATACATGTTGATATTCCTGTGGAGAATAAACAACACCAGCAGCACCTAGCCAATAATTCGGAGCAGAATTAAGGCAAGGGTAATATTAAAGAGAGCCCAGAGTCTCGTATCGGGGAATCTGGAGTGTCGACGCCATCTTGGAAGCTGCCTTGGAGCGTTTGAGTGGGCGGCGTCTCGGGTCAGATGATCTGCTGGCGAAGAGCCACGTCCTTTGGAGCGGTTATGTAAGCGCCCCCATGAGCGTGCTCTCCGTCACACTGTACAATATGTACACAACTCGTTTTGTAAACAGACTGAAATATTCGACAGAGCCCCCCATTGCGAACGCTCCGTCTGCGGCATTAGAGACGGGCGTGGCGCGCCACAGGCATGCCACAACAATGTTACCTATTCCTGTATTATTACGAACCGTAGTAGAGTACAGGGCAGCATTCTCCTTACACTCCGAAGTGCCGGACTTTGCGGTAATTCCCTCTGTAAGGTGATGACAGGAAACCGTTCTCTCAAGGACTGTTGACAACAGCTCTCTTTTCTTAATGTTATTCACTACACACACAAACTACGTTCGACCGTTCCCGCGTACACTCTTGACTGCAAGACTACTAGCTGCTTGCGTAGATCACCTATACCTCCCACAACGCATCACTCTTAAAGGCGCAGGCAACACCCTAATCTTACAACAACAATAACAGTGTCATTCTTCCACAGCTGCGTGAGGTGTCTCTCTACAGCCTGTGTTTGCTGGTGGCGTCTGTATCGAGGCGATTTCCCAGAGGTGGATCATTTTCCACATTCTCGCCAGTGACGTAACGCGCCAGGGGGCTTTCATAATGAAAACACATCTGTTACCCGCTGGAGCTCCAGTCTGGTTATTATTAATTACCATAAAGCCCCACATGCCGGTGTGTCCGGCTCACAGGGCCTCCGCCAGGCATCGGTCGGTGGCGTCGCTGCCGTCGAGCCGCGCCTGCCGTCCGCCCTTCCTGTTCTCCACCCAGGAGTTGTGAATGACTGCGCCGCCCGGGGAGGGGTCCACCTGCAGCAGGGACACCACTCGCTTCTTCACCTTGGCGCGGAGCGCGCGGCGCAGCTTCTGCCGCGTGAAGGCGTACAGCAGCGGGTGGGAGACGGTGGTGCCGTACGCCAGCGCCAGGAACCAGAGGCGCAGGCTCACCAGGGCGTCGCTGGGCCCCAGGCCCAGGATCAGCACGTTGGTCACCGACAGAGGGGCCCAGCAGCCCAGGAAGGTGGAGATGATGAGGAGGGACATCCTGAACACCCTCCGCTGGCGCTCTCTCCGGTCCCGGTGGCGCCGGACCGCCCGCCGCAGGGCGATGATGGCCGACACGGAGGCCTGGACGCCCATGGTGACGTGCGCGGGGGGGGCAGCCGCCTCGGAGCCGACCAGGGGGGGCGCGGAGGACAGGGCCGGAGGGGAGGTGGCGGTAGGGGTGGGAGAGACGGAGGGGATGAGGGGCGGGTGGCTGAGCTGCTTGGAGCCATCCGCGGTGCACTGTTCTCCTCCCGCCTTCCTGCCCTCTATCGCTCCGAGACCATCCTTTCTCTTCTGTCTCTGACTGCGCCCCCTGCAGGACGGGCCCCTGAAGCGCTGGCTCCTCATGATGTGGGAGCCGATGCGGATGTTCAGAGCCCTCAGGATCCTGCAGTAGGTGAACAGCATGACCGCCACCGTGGCGAGGAAGATGGGGACCTGTAGGATGAGGTGGTAATACATGCGCAGGCCTGTGTGGTAGCCCTGCCCGCCCACACACAGCAGCGTCCGGTTGTGCCAAGCCGGGGCCAGGGTGGCGCTGACACCGGGAACAGAGGAAGAGGAAGAGGGAGTTGGCGTGACAGGCGCACTCTCTGCCCCGCCTCCTCCGTCTCCGCGGAAGAACTCCACCTCCAGAAACGGGATGAAGAACACGGCCACAGAGGTGACCCAGACGGCGGTCAGCAGCAGCGTGGCCCTACGCGTGGTCAGCAGCCTGTTGGCGGGACGCACAGAGATGTCGTAGCGGTCCAGGCTGATGACCAGGATGTTGACGGCGGTGGCGATGCTGGCGAAGGTGACGCAGGCCTCATGGAGGCAGCAGAGGAGGGCCAGGTTGGGCCCCGGGGGCAGCAGCACCACCACCAGGGTGAGGGGCAGACACAGGACGCACACGGCCACGTCCAGCACGTGCAGGTTGACCGTCACCATGTTGCTGACGGAGTCCACCAGGTTGGACTGGGAGCAGTAGAGCACCAGCACGGTCAGGTTGCTGCTGAAGCCCAGCACCAGCTCCAGCATCAGGAAGGCGGTGAGGGAGACCTGAAAGCCCAGGGGGTACGGCTTACACCATGCCACCAGACCGCCGGACGGCTCCCCCCCGCCTCCTCCACGCTCTTCGGAGGCTCCCGTGACCCCCGGGGTGGACAACGTCCCGGCCCAGGCCTCGGTCGCCGGGCTCGGAGTGTAGCTGTCCATCTCCGTGGTGACCTCTCATTCACGCACCGTAGCCGTCATGCCGTTGATGAGCTGGTGACGGTCCTAGAGAGAGAAAAAGAGAGAGGGAGAGAGAGAGATGAGAGAGAGAGAGAGAGGGAGGAATGAGAGAGAGGGGGGGGTAGAGGGAGGAGAGATAGAGAGAGGGATGAGGAGAGATAGAGAGGGAGGAATGAGAGATGGAGGGGGAAGGATAGAGAAGTAGATAGAGAGATAAGTAGAGAGAGGGAGAGGTAGAGAGAGAGAGACATCAAAGCAATACAATGAGAAATCAACTGAGAACACATTACTCTAGCTCTCTGGAAGCATCAGAGCATCTGGAGGCACCAGGCATTCACATAACTTTGAACTAGGGATGGGCACGAGTAATGTTTTCCCAGATCGAGTACTCGTATGAATTACTCGTCGTTTTTTGGAACGCATCTTAAAGCTCTCTCTCTCTCTCTCTCTCTCACACACACACACACATAGCATTAACTCACGCTCCCCAGTAGCTGCAGATGGAACAGGTGCTCCATCATGCATCACTCCAACCTTCAGTCTGTCTCCTATCAGTATCTCTGATCACCATCTGGCCTCCACTATAGAACTATATATTCACTATATGAATTGAAAATGGGGGACCCTGATGGAAACAAGACAAACGTCTTTCTCAGGTCTGCATCCCCTTAACAATTGTATGTATTGAGCCGTACTGTATTGTACCCATTCTGCAATCTGTTAAATAAAGTTTTCATTAATTCATTAATTCAGACAATAGAACCCTCCAGTGCAGGCTGCTGGGACCATGGGAAGCCACAATAGGCCACAGCTACTGTCTGGCATAGCTTTGGGGAATGAAGCAATCGAATGAAGCTAAGTAATCAGACCCACAGGCGATTAAGCCCAGCCTCTCAATGGATCAGCAAGAATGACACATTCAGAAACTTGGTTATGATCTCTGCTCAGGAAGCTGTAGCTCTCAAGACCACATGATTTGTTTAGGATTTATCACGCGTTTACTGCCTGAGTAACAGACTTTATTACGCGTAGCAGGGTTTGATTTGATTACTACAACTATAAGTTATTAATTGGCTTCATATGGTGATGTGGAATCATTTGACCAGATATTATTCAGAGTCTTTGATTAACCCTTTCACTACCACACTACAAAGGGTTAATGCTTTCACTACCACACTACAGAAGAATAACCTTTCACTACCACACTACAGAAGGTTAACCCTTTCACTACCACACTACAGAAGGTTAACCCTTTCACTACCACACTACAGATGGTTAACCTTTCACTACCACACTACAGAAGATTAACCTTTCACTACCACACTACAGATGGTTAACCTTTCACTACCACACTACAGAAGATGAACCTTTCACTACCACACTACAGAATATTAACCTTTCACTACCACACTACAGAAGATTAACCTTTCACTACCACACGATAGCAAACCGAAACCTTTCGTGTGTGTGTGTTGTGTGTGTGTGCGCCCGTCCCAAATCTGGCACACTTTTGAACGAAGTTATACTGTGATATGCCAATAGCACCGAGAATGAACGTGTTCACAATTACATTCATCTAGAGGAAATACAGTACGTTCAGTTCACGTTTGCCCAAAAGAGAGAGAGAGAGAGATAGAGAGGGAGAGAGAGAGAGAGGTAGAGACAGATAGAGGGAGAGAGAGACAGACAGAGAGCGCAACACGCGCGTGTGTATGTGTGCTCGAGTCGCGAGTGTGTGTAAGCAGGAGGACAGAGCTGAGGAGAGATCGCTCTGAGACTCGCAGCGTATGAGCCTCTATCTGTCTCCCTCTCTCTTTTTCTCTCTTTTGGGGAAGTGCAAGTGTCTGACAGGGAAACCGCTTCTGCATTATTCCCATTGCTCCGTTGTTGAGTGAATTGTTGATTGTGGGCGGTGGCTACAACCACAGAAGGAGCTTAGATATGCAAATCAAGATATGCAAATCAGCATATCTACGTAGACAAGCGAGGCAATTCTGAATGGCTTAGTTCACTGGGGGAGGATCTTGTATCAACTGAAGTGGAGGAATGGGACTGAATGAGAATTTCATATCTAGTCAGTGTTGGTACAACCCCACATTGCTAGAAAACAATGCAAACCCCTGGAAAAGGACATTTTTAAACTAGCCACCCCCCCCCTTTCAACCATTCTACACCCAGCGCCCCCCTGCACTCTCTGAACGCCGCCCATTGAGAAACACATTGTTAAAACTCACATTTACACCTCAAGCTGCAATACATAACAAGATCACATCACATTTAAAATCACATCACATTTAATTATTTTCTCCAAATGTGTTTAATATTGTTTAGTGAGTAACTTTAGTTCTGTTTTGCCACCCAGAAAAGAAACAGACATGGCACAACGGGGGTCATATTAGGGGCTGAAGTGGACATATTCCATGACCATCACTCCAGCCTGCTCCCTCGGGCTTGAGGTGGGTGTACTGGATGTTTAACTGGTTATGATGGGGATCAAAGCCCAGACAGTTGCTACTCATTCATTGGAGGATGACTATTGCCTGCAGGCAACTGAATTCAATGTGTGGGTGCCATACATCTTATCTGGTAGAGATGTGAGCGTTGAGTATTTATTTTTTTTTGGTCTTTTCCCCCCTCCTTTTTCCTCCGATTTTCTCCCATCCCTATGTTAGTCGTTATGCCAATTCCCAATCCCTTTCCTGGTCGCTGCGCACTTACCCCCCACAGTCGGTCTGGGAGAGTGGAGGCTATCACGTGCTTCCTCCGACACACGTCTAGCCAATCAACCGCTTCTTTTCACCTGGCAGCGCGGACTCTCACTGAGAGCGTGTAACGTGTGGAAGGATCACACTACCCCCCTTAGATCCTATCCGCGCTGAGCAGGCGCCCCGACCGAACTGTAGGAGTCGCTGTTTACAACGACCCAGACCCACCCCGCCAGCTTCTCCCACCCTCTAATACTGCCAATTGTATTAGTGTGAACGGCCAGCCAAGCTGGTGACAACCCCGGCGTCTCCGGGGTTGGTGACGAACGCAATCTCCGCTATGCCACCTGACCGCCCCGAGCGTTGAGTATTTTAAATGTGTCCATGATCACTAAATTGCCGGCACATGACAAAGAAAACACTAATTGCCCTAACGACGACAAGTCATCCCGCGATCTCTGTGCGACTCCACTCTGGAAAGGCATTCGGCTGAGTGATGGACTCCATTTTCTCCTTGTAGTTGTGTTTTTTATTATGAAAAAACACATAAAAAAGAAGAAAAGCGACAGATGGTACATACATCACAGAGGTAAGGGAAATCATTAAAACACACATCAAACAAACAACCAAATAAAAAGACAAAGGGGCATACATGAAGTAGAACAGTCAAATTACAGTTTAAAGAGTTGTTGCCACAGCAACTGTGCGGCGAGGGTGGGATTAACAAGGGCACAGGCGCTTTTGTGCTTGGAGAGTGAGAGATGGCGCTGCTGACAGTCTGAGTGCAAACGGCTCACGATGCTTAACAGTCTGGAGGTAGCGGCAGTCACAGACTCTGCCATAACAACAGACGCAGTGTTTCTCTGAGACTTCTCACACCTAATGAGACCTCACCTGCGGGGGGAGACGAAGATAAAGATTTTCCCATTACGGTTTCCACTGAGCATAAAGTGTTTTCTTTGGGGGGGGGGGGGATGAGAGAGAGAGAGCAAAGAGGGGAACAGGAGAAGTTGCGTTGGCCGTCCATTTACTTGACTCATTAGGAGGTTTCCAGGTGGTGCTGTTCGTGAGCAGACTTCCTGATCGTCACTATGGACTTTGGACCGGGGGTAAGAAGAAGATCGGCGGAGGGACAGGGCGGACGTGTTGAAGGAACACGTCTTCTCCAGAGTCAAACAAGACGATAGATACCAATTTCCTCTCTGCGTCTTCAGTAGAAAGCTACAGTATCCGTTTGCAAGCTAGCCTAGCTAAGCACAAATGAATGGAAGCGGATCTAGCTAGCTGTTGGCCAAAAATACCTCTCCCAGAGCTTTTCACTAGTTGGGCTAGTGATCCGTATCTGCTATCCATTAATTTGTGCTAAGCTAGTCTAGCTTGCGACCGGATAGCTTTCTCCTGAACGCACAGGAAATTGGTATCTATCTTCTTGTCTGACTGGAGAAGACAGTAAGCGCATTTCACATAATGTTGGCATTAGGGCTGACCCCTATTAATCGATTAGTCGACTAATCGGTCGAAAGGGGCCGTAGTCGACTGGCCAACCTCTTAGTCGAATATAATAAAAAAATAAATAAAAAAATAATATATTTTTTTGTATTTTTCTTTTTAAATTTTTTTCAAAAGAAAAGAGGCCTAGAAGCGTGGCTAACGCTAATGGCACGCATACCAGAGGCTAACTGCCTAAGAAAACAGGCACAGAGGCACTGAAAGAGGATTTCACCCATCTAATGAACACACTAGACTAGACAAATATCAAGATGTATCCATCAGTGGACCAATTGCATGCTTTCGCAGAGAACAAGAAGCCTTCCGTCGACTCCTTCATACATTAAGCACCCCCCACAGGCCAAATGGAATGATACAAAAAAAAAAAAAAAAATTAAAATTAAAAATATTATACTTTTTTTAAGTCGACCAATAGTCGACCAACGGCAAATTTTGGCCAATCCTAGTCGACCATCCAAATCCTTAGTCGGGGACAGCCCTAGTTGGCATGGTCCTTTAACACATTGGTCGCCATAAACGAGTTACGCCGTAATCTCATAATTCATCCAGCCAACCTCCGGTGCTGCAGCGGTACCCTGAATGAGATTGCAACGCCTTAATACCGCCGCCTGGCGGATGGTCGGGCGAGTTACACTCTCAAAACCGGAAGTTGTGATCGGTGCGTTGAGGAAATCCCTCCGGCAGTAATATCTTGCTACGGGACTACAGACAAACACTGGCGTGCATATGGATCGCTTCCATAACGCAATAATCGGTATGATTTCGGCGTTTATTGCGCTATACAAACCGGAAATGGATTTAGGCAATCGGCGTCAAATAATTGGGATATTTTTCTTCCAGTCTCATCGGCGAACGGTAAGAGGACAGTAACGTTATTTTCAGCCCAATTGTGCGTTTCTTTGTTTGCAAACAGTCTGGTCAATATATCCACCCATACTACATAAAGCCGTTACTGACGATAAAGGAATTATAGACGACCCCCGCCCCCCTTTCCTCCACGCATGATGAAGCATAATGTATACCGATCATATACATTTGAATTTTTTAATATAGCGTGTATAGGAAAGAAACGGCAATCGATAATCTATCATATGCGTTTGGGCCTATAACTAGCGTTTTTGGAATTACAGCAGAAAAGCTTATAAACATACTTATATTCAAGACGGTATTAACACAACAATGTATGAATGACAAAATATAACGTTCCCACATCCGGAACGATAATCGATGTTGAATGGGCCATAGTAATGTCAATATAGCAATACAATTTAAAAAGTTATAGCCCTGCAAAGAAGGTAAACATCTCCATAGGCTTTCAACGGTGGCAGACTGGCTATATTGATGGATATAACCCATGGCATGGCGGGCAATGTGTTAATGTGGGTTTTCTTTAGAAATTGACTATTGGGAAAAAGATATGCCATGATGTCTGTAAGACATATCTGTGTATATGTTTTTGTGCCCCGGCATCTGTGTTCCTTTATTTATATAGGGAAGCATTTTCAGCAACACTCGGCCGGCGCCCACTCATGCTGTTTCACACCTAAGAGCTATTCCTTATATAATCACACTTTTCTACAGCTGGCTACTGAGCGACTCAGATGGAGGCTCAGAACCTTGCTCAAGGGCAATGTCAGGGTACAGGGAGCTATTTATTCACTTCCCACACCTAGATTTCCCCCCCTGAAATTCCAGGGATTAAACTGGCGACCTTCTGGACTGAAAGACCTTCTGGTCTTCAAAGGGTCAGTTCACCAAAATGTTTTTAAAATATCCCGCCTCTTACCTGGAGTGAGATCTATCCATCCATTTTCTGTGTGATTTGCTGGGCTTTGGAGATATCTGCCATAGCGATGTCTGCCATAGAGATATCTGCCATAGAGATGTCTGCTGTCAGTCCAAATACAATGGAGCTGAATGGCATTGGGTTTGTGACAGTTTAATTAAGAACTATTTTCTACTGAAATAATAATATATGGCAGGTGTACTTTGGTAGAAAATAGTTCTGAATGAAACTGTTGACAAGGTCTGTGGATTATCTTGAGTAACCATGTCGTGATTTCTGAAAAGACACATTGCTATTTGGCACACCACAAACCCAATGCCATTCAGCTCCATTGTATTGTATCTCAATGGCAGATATGTCCAAAAGTTGGAAAATCACAAAGAAACGATCTGGATGGATAAATAAGATAAGATATTGCTTTATTGATCCCCTTGGGAAAACCAGGCGTCATAGCAGCATGGGGGAGGGGGGAGGGGAGGTACATGTATGAGCATGCTAATAGTAGAAGACATAAATATAGGCAATAAAACTATAGTAAAGATAAAAATAAGCAGTGTAAACAATATAATGAACTCTGAATATAAGCACATGAGCAAGTAAGCAGTGTAATCAAAGGTGCAGATGAGGGTCTATGCCCTATCAGTTATATTATACGTTACAACAAATATGGTCAATCAAACACTTAGAATCTGAATATATACTATAAGTAAGTAAAGTATACAGTATAGTGAGTATACACACAGGTGCAGTATACATAAGGTACCCTAACTGGCATGATATACGTCACAGCACTCCAGGTAAAAGTTGGGTGTGGGGCGACCGGCACATGGCTCGGGAGGTAGAGCAGTCGTCTAGTAATCCGGAAGTTCCCGGTTCGATTCCCGGTCCTCCCGGGCAGCGTGTCGGAGTGTCCTTGAGCAAGCCACTTAACCCCTAATTGCTCCCGATGAGCAGGTTGGCACCTTGCATGGTTACGTTCCTTTCTGCTCTGGTGATGCACACACACACTGAGTCTGACGTATACAGAGAACAGGTCTATAGCAGGTAAACAAGACAGCCATGGGAGACAAGGTGACAGCATTGTTTCCACTCCAATGTCTTACATCAGCCTCCCCCTCCTCACAGCAGGGTCCCTCCAGCCGCCTAGGGAGCGCTGCTTTCTCAAAGGGTTCCCTGATGTGCACTGGAGTGGAGAGCTACCAGGGTTGGGTACCGTTCACATTTGAACCGATACCGGTACCGGTACCAGTTCATGGAATTCGGTATCGTGCCCAGCCATACCTTTTTTCGGTACTTAACTCATTGAATGCCAAAAACGAGTATACTCGTTTAAAAAAAAGAAATTATAATAATTATTATTATTATACTAAACAGTCAACCGGACCATGTAGTGTGATCCTTGTACCTCTGAGAGAATTGGAATTGAAATGAGGATCAAATCCCGATAGGTGGCAGTATCACCTACCTTTTGAACTAGGGATGCACGATAATTATCGGGCCGATAATTATCGGGCCGATATCAGCAATTATGACGTCATCCCGATAAACTCGACAACGTTATTAATAGCTCCGATAATTTAATATATTTTTTGGTAAAAAAAAACGCCGTGTGGGTGAATTGGAATGAAGTGCGTTTGTTTTGACTAAAGGCTCCTCCCGTTTTGTCAGTACTGTGCTACGACTGACAGCGTGTGGTTTAGGAACAGGGCGTTTTACACAAATCCAGCGCTCCCTTACTTGGCTGTGACGTAGCCACGCAAGTTAACAACAAAGATGGCCGCGTCGGTACTCGGAGTTTCAGAGTAAAAAGATCGCTTGCTATTTGTAATAAATGCAATGCAGACGTTCCAGAAGGAGGGAAAAGGGCAACAACTTGCAATACATCCAGCCCGACGGGTCATCTGCGGCATCACCACCGCCACGACGGACAGACAGACCGGCGCATGCAGTTCAGCGTCGCGGAGATCCAGCAGCTTGTCGATGTGCTAATAGCCTCAGCAAGCTAACGTTAGCTGGCTCCAGCAGCTTGTCGATCTGCTGGAGCCAGCTAACGTTAGGTTGCTGAGGCTATTAGCACATCGACAAGCTGCTGGATCTCCCGAATGCTAACGTTAGCTTGACTGGTTGCTGGCTAACTAATGAAGCTACTCGTCCCGGGAGATAACGGCGTTGCCTGGCTGGTTGTTGGCTAACTAATGTAGCTACTCGTCCCGTGAGATAACGGCGCTGCCTGGCTGGTTGCCCTTCTGTCAAACTTCTTTAATTTAGCAAACTATGCTAATGATGGTGATGCCGCAGGTGACCCGTTGTTGTGGTGGTGATGTGTCCACTCAAAGCCTCTTTATCAAGGCTCCGCTTTGAAAAAAGAAGAACAAAAAGCTTCGAGCGTCTTAGGTTGGATGCACCACAAGCTGTTGACGGATTGTGAATTTTCATTTGGAAAAATAAATATGGTCACTTTATCAGTCAAAACTGTTGTCTTGGCTTTTGTTTCTGTTGTCTGGTTAGGTCACATTTAAGTTGGTGTTAAGTTATTGTCCTGGGAAGTCTTTTTATGTATTATTATTGTATTGTGATATGTTTTGTTTCATGTTAAAAAAAAAAAATTTTGGATCAAAAAAAATATATACATTAAAAATGTTTTATAATACAATAAATATCGGTTATCGATATCGGTTATCGGCTTGAGGAGCATAAATGTATCGGTATCGGTGTCAAAAAAGCAATATCGTGCATCCCTATTTTGAACTGGGCTAGTTTACTGTGGGGGGGGGGAGTTTGTTCACTCACTGCTGGGCAGAGTCGTAGCCACTAGCCTGCGGACTGCCTATGCAATGGCGAACACACTTATGGATGATAAGGTGCGTTTTCACCAGACTACATTGGACTCAGCACTTCTGGTAAATCATAAAAATACTATAGTCAAGGGGGCACTCCAGTAGCACACCACATAGCGCGCTGAGTCGCGAAGCGGTCGCCCCGGGTTTGATTCCCCGACCCGGTGGCCATATGCCGCATGTCTTCCCCTCTTCTCCTCCCGTTTCACCCTCTCTCCTCTGTCGGTCCTGCGTGGCCAAAAGGTCCTGCATTGACAAAAAGAAATCTGAAAATGCTATAAAAATAAAAAATAAATAAATAAAATACTATAGTCAAACCGGCCGAGGAGGTAACATTGTGTATCTGTTCATAGTCGCAGCCGGAGTTGAGAGCACTCCAGAGGCAACTAACGTTCGGCTTTGGTGACCACCTAGAGGGAACTATTGGAGATTATTATGAAGAGGACAAACGGTGACGATCCATCCATAACATAAGGTGCGTTTTCACCAGACTATGTTGAATTCTAGTATTTTCAAACAGGCTGTTTGGATGTAACGCTAACGTTATCTGTTGGGCACTGCCAGGGCCAACTAACGTTGTTTATTGTTCCTGTTCTGACTCAGACACGTTGGAGCAAAAGTGGACAGGTTTTTGGTGGACCTGCTGACAAAGGTAAGTAACGTCTATTTTACCGAACCCCATCATAAAACATGCTTTTGTAATGATCCCAGCGTCAAAAAAAGAGTCTGCGAGGGACCCCCCCCTCCCATGGTGGCTTTGTGAATAAAAACATTCTATGTATGGTCATGTTTATCTTTAACCTGGAAATAATATAGGTGTGAGGCGAGAAACACGCACAAAATGCGCATGCTGCACAGAAAACGCGTAATATCTCGCATTCCAGGAAACAAGACTGGATTATTTTGAGGTGATTAAATTTTAGACTGGAATTGCGCAGGAACGAAGGTACCGGTATGTAGAAATGAACAGTTTGTTCCCTGTTGGAGTATAAATGTTGCCTGTCAAATGAGCCATACTATTGTCTCCATAGCTATAATATAGAATATATGATGGGTCTGCAAACATCGTGAAAATTGTCAAAAACGCTGGCTCCAGGGAGTACAGATGGAAAACAGCGTGGCAGTCAATGAGTTAACTGTCTGTAATAACAACAAAAATTAATTTCAGTTGTAGAAATAATATTTCTTTTGTTATACATTTTATTTATTTATTTATTGTTGTAACACCACACGAAATAAATCGCATGATCATGTATTATGTATTTAAATTATATCAACATTATCTGGCCCTCCTCAGAAAATATTATCAAACTCCTCTGACCTCGTATTTCCAAAGACGGGACAGTAATATATATATTTGTGGAAAAGGCTCCCTCTTGTCTAGCATATTACACTCTTATACTAAACATGTAAAGGTACCCATTTGGTACCGATTGATCTAAGGTGAATTGGTACTCGGTAGTACCGATGTAATTCGGTCGGTACCCTTAAAAGTACAGAGTTCGGTACCCAACCCTAAGAGCTACACGGTGCCTACACAGGTGAGGCACTCAGCTCTCAATAGGTAGAGACTTTAGTTTAGTTTATTTGCAATTATTAGTACATGTTAGTCATGCATCCTAAAATGATGTTTAACTGTGAATTGTGAGTTTCTTGTATAATGGTATAAATTATTATTTGTATAAATTAGGTTGTACGCCGACCATTAAGAAAATACTTCTTTAGTTTAGGAATAAGGGGCAGGTAACTATAAGATTTATTCTTCTTCCTGCTCCTTTTGTCCATGGAATGTTATTTATGATTGTGTAATGAAGAAACTCTGATTGTATGATTCCATGTGGCAAATAAAAACTCTGAATCTGAAATGATCAAGGATAGAACAAAAAAAGTCAGACTTATTTCCATTGCGGTCCTTGGTCTCAGCAGCACATAGTATTTATTTTTTGATTATTATCAGCCTACAGTATATTGCAAAAAATGCAATCTAAAAGTTAAATACAACATTATTAATAAAATGTGTACAAAATGTACAGATCCCATATAATACACTAAAGCAGGAAGCCTCCCTCCACTGTCCGTCTCCTGAGTCACTCTGGGACATTTTCTAGGAGCCATTTCCTAACGTTCACCTTAAAACTATACAGGTTCAAGCCGTGTTTGATGGTCAAAGGCCACTCATTCCACTCCTGTGCTCCTGTGTGAGAAAATGAGCATCGTCCCATCTTTGTTCTACACCTTAGAGCAGTGGTTCTCAACTGGTCTAGCCTCAGGACCCAACATTTTCCTTAGTCATTAAGTCGCGACCCAAAATTTTGAACCACTATGATTTATGTAAAAAATTTAAAAGAATTGCAGTAATACGCAATCTTTCAAAACATGAAATGAACACAAAAAAGTGCAACAAAAGTGCAACTATTGCTAAAAACCCAATGAAATAAAATAATAATAAATAATATTATGCTTCTTAGCAGACTTCTTAGCTTAACATAACAGACCTACAGCAAGTTTGGGGGAACTAATGGGATAACTGGGGTTGCAACAAAAGTGCAACTAGGGCTAAAAACACAATTAAATAAAATAATGATAATAATAATAATAATAATAAATAATATATCCTTCTTAGCAGACTTCTTAGCTTAACATCCCAGGGAACTAATGGGATAACTGGGGATGTTGTTTGCTCCTGACAAGAGTCTCAACGTCTGGGGTGATGGTAGACAAAGCAACTCTGAGGTCATGCTCAATGTCCAATCTGCTTTGTCTTCAGCTGGACCAGAGCTGAGAAGCCACTTTCACAAAGATAGGTAGTGCAATTTTTTTTTTACTTTTTATTTTATTTTTTTTACACACACATCCGCGAGCGACCCACTAAAAATGGCCCCGCGACCCACTTTTGGGTCACGACCCACCAGTTGAGAAACACTGCCTTAGAGGATGCAGGTTTGCTAGGCTAGACCTGGTTCTGTGTGATTTCCTAACACTAAGGGCGTGTTCACACCTGAAAGTCTGCGGATAGTCCGGACTATCCGCGGATAGTCCGGACTTTCTGGTGGACCAAATGTGAAAATGATACATTGTCTGCATTCACACTACCCTTTTTGGTGCGGATCTAATTTTATTTTAAATTTTTTTTATTGATCTTTTCCCCCCTCCTTTTTCCTCCGATTTTCTCCCATCCCAATGTTAGTCGTTATGCCAATTCCCAATCCCCTTCCTGGTCGCTGCGCACTTACCCCCTACAGTCGGTCTGGGAGAGTGGAGGCTATCACATGCTTCCTCCGACACAAGCCAATCAACCGCTTCTTTTCACCTGGCAGCGCGGACTCTCACTGAGAGGGTGTAACGTGTGGAAGGATCACACTACCCCCCTTAGATCCTATCCGCGCTGAGCAGGCGCCCCGACCGAACTGTAGGAGTCGCTGTTTACAACGACCCAGACCCACCCTGCCAGCTTCTCCCACCCTCTAATACTGCCAATTGTATTAGTGTGAACGGCCAGCCAAGCTGGTGACAACGCCGGAGCTGTGAGCTGGATTCGAACAGGCGAATCCAGCGTCTCCGGCGTTTGGTGACGAACGCAATCTCCGCTACGCCACCTGACCGCCTGCGCGGATCTAATTTGTAAACAAAGGACATACACAGTCGCCAGTCGTTCATCTATTGGACTATAGCACTCACAAACATAAACAGTTGCCGACAGCGTAATGAGAGAGAGAGATAGTCATTACGAGCACGGCGCAAGTCGACTAGAGAGTAGAGAGAGAGAGAGAGAGAGACTGTCCGCGCGCGGCGCCAGTCTAGAGAGAGAGAGAGGAAGAGAGAGACTGTCCGCGCGCGGCGCGAGTCTAGAGAGGACTCATTACGCGAGCGGTGCGAGTCTGACTTCAGAGCCACACTGCAATGCACTGTAGGCTTTACTTCCTGGATTAGGTACTATAGTTCGAATGAAACGGACCGAGTCCCAACTTTTCAAGAGGACCATGGTTCGGTTGTTTGGTCCTCAAAATAGTTCGGTTTGTGTTCACACCTCTACAAACGAAACGGACTATTCATTTAAGTGGACCAGGGTAGGTGTGAACGCGCCCTCAGACAATATTTGCTCAAATATCTGGGGGCCCTGTGATTGATTATTTTTTGCACCATGTTGAGCCTAAGCTGACCCTTAGGCAACATGCTGACCCGAAATCTGGAGGACCGAAGTGCTCTGTTGGGGGAAATGGTTGTATTGTTTGATCAATGCACAGTTGATCAATGCATTTGAGTGGAGTCCTGTTGCATTGGCTTAGGAATAGCTCTGTAAGAAGCCCATTCTTCTAAACGTGTTGTTATCTCTAGTAGCTGTCATACATGGTTACCCTGGTTCTACAACAGGGCCATATGAATAAATCTATTTCATGTCTGTGTAAATCAAAGCTGCGGGACATTGATTTTACCATCAGGCTTAAGAACTAGGAGTTGTGAAGAGACAATTATGACCATGATTTAACCTCAAGGGTCAGAGTCACATGGAACCTCCACCAGTTTTCCAGGACTTGGAAAACACAACCCTTCTTCACTTTCTCCAAGGGTTCGGCTGTCTTCTCCTCTCTTTTGAGGAGAACTTATAAGGGGTTTGTGTCGGGGACCCAAGTGCAGGACACGGGCAGGAGGCGGAAGCAGATAACGAAAACGGAGCATTTATCGCAGGCAGGTAGGCAGAGTAGTGATGCACGATATATCGGCCGATATGGCAGTTTTTTTACACATCGGTATCGGTCCAATATCAAGATAGGGCCGATATGGGCCGATATTAAAAAAAATAAAATAATAATAATACGTTTTTTTTTTTTATCTTTTTTATTTAATCTTTTTAATTATTTTTTTTACATGTTTTGGCCTTAAATTGTTTAAAAATATCAGTCATTTATGAAAATAAGTTACAAAAGTAAAAAGAAAAAGCGTTTTGGAAAATAGCTCTTTATTTGATTATCATAAAAAAGTGTTTTCTATACAGAGATATCGACATCGGTAAATATCGGTATCGGCCAGAACAGCAATATTAATATCGGTATCGGCCACAATTTTCACATCGGTGCATCACTAAGGCAGAGTACAAAAACTCAAAAGCGGGAAACTATTGCAGGCAGGCATGTACAGAGTACAGAAAACACAACAACAGTGGGTAACATGAACAGTATGATTGGATAAAGACTAACAAATATATATATGTAACGGATGGTACCGCGAAGTGCAGTCACGAAGGACTTCAGATGTTGTGAAGTGACTGGGGTGAGTAGCGGTACTATGGGTTAAACTCACCCTCATCCTCAAAAGACACATAGACACGTTACAAAGCAGTGAATTCACCTCTTGGTATAGCGGTCTGTGCGGTTGCCCGCGGCATGGGAGACCCAGGTTCGAAACTCCCTCTGGGCATCGAAGTTTAAGGTGACAATGTCACAACCGTTACATTGGTGCCGTGACCCGGATTCCTTGGGTGGAGTGGAGTGAGTTTAAGGAGGGTGAGTGTAACGGATGTTACCGCAAAGCGCAGTCATGAAGGACTTCAGATGTTGTGTGACTGGGGTGAGTAGCGGTACTATGGGTTAAACTCACTCTCATCCTCAAAAGACACATAGACATGTTAGAAAGCAGTGAATTCACCTCTTGGTATAGCGGTCTGTGCTGTTGCCTGTGGCACGTTCGAAACTCCCTCGGGGCATCGAAGTTTAAGGTGAAGTTTAATAGCTCTGTATGATAGCATGTATAATAATGCTGTATATACCATATATATATGTTTATTCTCACCACACATATATATATATATATATATATATATATATCCACACCTATCTGTATTTACCTGCACATAGTCATTTTACATATCTGTAGATACTATATATCTAGTATAATTTTTTATATGTTGATGTCATTGAACTATTGATACCAGAAAGTCAACTGGAGAGGACAACTTGGACCCTTTCTTTCTTAAATTAGCTGCTCCAGTAATCACAGAGCAAATAGCATATATTTTGAATC
Source organism: Notolepis coatsorum (assembly GCF_963971535.1). Classification (NCBI taxonomy): domain Eukaryota; kingdom Metazoa; phylum Chordata; class Actinopteri; order Aulopiformes; family Paralepididae; genus Notolepis; species Notolepis coatsorum. The sequence continues at coordinate 162,143,402 of NC_140170.1, read as the reverse complement.
TCTCTACATCAACAGGCATAGTTCCCAGTATTTGGAAAATGGCCCATGTCTCTCCTTTGCATAAAGGTGGAGACAGAACTGACCTGAACAATTATCGTCCAATTTCCAAGTTGTCCTGCTTAGCTAAAATCACTAATGAATAACCAACTCAAAACATTTCTCTCTAACCACTGAGAGACTCAATCTGGTTTCAGAACCAACCTGCAGTACAATCTCAGCTATCACTTTAGTTATAAATGATATAGTTTCTGCATTAGACAAAAAGAAACATTGTGCTGCCCTATTTATAGATCTGTCCAAAGCATTCGATACGGTTGATCATTCTCTTCTGTTGAATAGACTGTACAGTATTGGTTTTGATTAAATTGTTTGTGGTTGGTTTCTGAGCTATTTATCAGGCAGAAACCAATGCGTGAAAGTGGGCAAAATCCAGTCAGAATTATTACCCATTACAAAAGGTGTTCCACAAGGATCGATCCTAGGCCCCGTTTTATTTACTATTTATATTAATGATATTATTTTGTCCTTGAAGGGCTGTCAATTCCATTTATATGCGGATGACACAATTATCTACTGTACCGCGATTCTGTACAAATAGCTACTGACTATCTACAACATTAATTTAATGCTCTGCAAGATGAGCTTATAGGCCTTAAGCTTGTACTAAATGCAAGCAAAACTAAATTCATGGTGTTCTCTCGGGCCAGATATACACAACAGTTTGCATATATGGACTAGAAATGGGTCTGACATAGAAAGGGTAACTGAATATAAATATCTTGGAATCTGGCTTGATGATACATTTTTGTTGAAATATCATAGACAACCTTGCCAGTAAATTGAGGCAAAACATTGGTTTCCTGTACAGGAATAGATCTATAGTTTCCCAATGATGTGTAGAGAGAGGGTTATTGAAGCAGTCTTTCTATCTGTCTTGGATTATGGAGATGTGATTTAGAGAAATGCTGCCCCTTCAACTCTTAAACCACTATATTCTGCTCTTAGATTGATCACTGGTGACAGATATGATACACACTAGGGCTGCACAATTTTGGGAAATAATCTAATTGCGATTTTTCGGACAGATATTGCGATTGCGATTAAATTTGCGATTATAATAAAAAAAATAATTATGCAGCCCCACAGAGGTTTATTGTAAAATGCGGCTTGCATCTGGCCTACGTTGTGGGTCTGTTCGGGACACCGAGCCTGAAAATGTTTCTTTTTACCTGGGAATCCGATCTTGTATCTCAATGGGACTTCCTGGTTAAACAAACTTTTAAAAAAAGTTAAAAAAAATAAAATAAAAATAATTGCGATAAATTTTTTTTTTGTGATTTGATTTGATAATTGCATCATTCCAAATCGCGATTTCGATAAAAATCGATTAATCGTGCAGCCCTAATACACACCACTGCATCTTAGGCCATGTCCAGACTAAACTGATTTTGGTCGTATCAGTCAAAGTATTTTATCGTATGCGCCTTTCATCCACATGGAACCGCGTTCTGGGAGCCTGAATACGCTATTTTCTGAGACCGGGTCCCAGAGTGGGCAAATCTGAAGACGCCCCCCTTGCGTCACCGTCTTTACAAGCCTATACGTGTCTTTTCCTGAACCGATGACGTGATAGCCCACCTCTCCCTTAACCCTTTCAAAAAAAGTGTATTTGGCCAGGCCGTCTTCTCATACAGAGCATCCCACCAATGGAACTCAATCCCTCAAACAATTAGAGTGTCCACATCATACCATTCATTCAAGTGCAGGGTTAGGGAATGGCTCATTGAAAACCAGAACTGTCAACACTGAGGTGTCTGTATGTGTATATGTGTGTGTGGATATGGTGCGTCTGTCTATGTCTGGGTCTCTTAATATGTCATGATGTGCTCTGTCCTTGTGTCCATGACTGTATTGTGACCTGTATCCCTACTATGTCTATGTGCTTTTGTTGTGTTTTTATTCTAATGTATTTATCTTGATTTGATTCTGTTTTTATTGCTAACCCTTTTTTTACACAGGATTTTAGCCTGTACCTTCTGGCAGGGGGACTGCCAATGGAAATGAGCCTTTTGGCTAAAATTGGGTGCATTTACATTTGTAAAATGTTTTATTAATGTACACTGTCCCCCTTGAACAAATAAAGTAAACCTAGTAAACCTAAACCCGCATGTGCAAACTCAGCCAACAAAAAGTCTCTACTAGTCTCTACTGCTGTAGATCACTGCCGGTACGTGCGCTGGGGTGGCGACTGGCGAGCCTGTATCGCTACCAGGGAACATAGAACCTTTATTTCAGCGGGGAACATAGGACCCTCTTTTTGTTCGGGAGCGTTCGGGAGCGGGCGGGACCGGGGAACATAGAACCTTTATTTCGGGAGTGGGGAACATAGGACCCTTTGTTTAAAAAAAAGCGGGGAACATAGGACCCGGGGAACATAGGGATGGACCCCGGGTGGAGCTAGTCGAAAGGACTGGACACAGAGACAAGTTAAACATCAATCAATTAATTTAATCCAACAGGTATTTCGAGCTGCCTCCGACCGCACCATGGGGCTATTATATTATATACGGCTTTGATGCGCTCTCTCTCTCCTGCCGATTAAAAGCAGCTCTTCCTCCTCCTCCTCCTCATGTAGCTCCATTTGCGCCGCGGTGTGTCTCATATCCTTTGGAAACTAGCGTCAGCTCAAAAGTACAGAACCGGACGACACATGTCCGCTAGCGAAAACAACGATAACTAGGGATGGGAATTGATAAGATTTTATCGATACGATTCCATTATCGATTCTGCTTATCGATACGATTCTTTATCGATCCCTGATGAATTTATAATTTAAATAAATAAATCGGAAATGCAACAGAACTAAGCTGGTTAGAATAACAACATGCAACTTGACATTTCTGATTGTCATTTATTGTTGAGCCCCCATGTCAGAAAAAAATAACTGTAAAAAAAAACTATACACTTAAATAAAATAATGTATTTGAGATTCTCTTAAACTAATCTACTATCTACTTTTTCTCCCCATTTTTCTATTTTTCTCCCGTCCCCAATTTCACATTGTCCAATTCTACCCTCCCCTGTCTTGAACGTTGTTAGGCCATGCCTCCCACAAGCCGGCTGCAATGTGGACGAAGCCTTGCATCACGTGTCCCCTCCGGTACTCGAGGAGGCAGCCGTCGCATCTTTTCACCTGCACAGCGCGATCTCTCAGCGGCGAGGGTCTGCGTGGGAGGGACACGCCGCCCTCGTCGCTTCCTGATTTTCCTGCGCAGGCGCCCCAACCGACCTGTAGGAGTCGCTGTCCACAACGTCCGATCCCCACCCACCAGCTTCCCACCCCCTAATACTGCCAATTGTATTAGTATGAACGACCAGCCAAGCTGGTAGCAACGCCGAGAGCTGGGCTCGAACCCAGCATCTCCTGCGTTGGTGGCGAGCGCCTTGCCCACTCGCCACCTAGCCGCCCGAATATTTTTTATTCTTAAACTAATTTCATCTATTGAATAACGACCTGTTGAATGCAACTACAGTTCAATATCTTAAACTAATTTAATCTATTGAACCGTAGTTGCATTCAACTACCTGAGCTCTCTCTGTCTCTGTGTGTTAGCTAGCGTTAGCTCCACGGCTAACTTTAGGTTACACCGAATTAAATGAATGACTAGGTTCTAAAGCATTGGGTTAGTTTTCACTGCACATATAGAAACAGTCAAACAGCCATTTCGGGAGCATATTACCAAAAACTAGGCAATTTCGAGCCTTTAAGGAATCAAATAGTGTGCTCTATGGCTGCATGCTGGCGCTAACGTTATTGTTTTGAACTGTCGGGAAAACCTGGCAGCGTTAAGAGGAATCGATAGTCACGGAGGCATGCGATTCCAGGAATCGGACAATTAGGGACCGGCTTTTCGATTCCCATCCCTAACGATAACCCTTCCGGTCGGGGGGTTTCAAAATAAAAGAGCGACATCTTAAAACAGGAAAGACATCTGGGATGCAGTATCCGGTGGGCATGTTGTGGTTGGAGAGTTGTGGTGGGTTCTTCATGGGGGGGGTCCCTGGGGTGTCGGTGGGTTGGGAGAGTTCAGTGGTGGGGACTAATTATTATTATATTGTAAAATAATTATGCATTGAAATGTCTGTAAGTCTCGAAGACATTGAAAATGAGGGTGACGTCACACCACTGTCCCCAAAAGCGTTTGTTTGCAACTGAAATCCCAGGGTTGCTTTAACGTCTAGACAGATGAAAGTGCTGCGAAAGCAAAGAACGACAGGGGTGTTCGCTCTGCCCCATCTATTTTTAAATCCAGATAAACCTCAGCCAGTGGTTCAGTGGCTCTGCTCCGGTCTGCATGCTGCCTTGAAAGCAAACTACCCCTGCATGTCTAGGAATCTGAGAGAGAGAGAGAGAGAGAGAGAGAGAGAGAGAGAGAGAGAGAGAGAGAGAGAGAGAGAGAGAGAGAGAGAGAGAGAGAGAGAGAGAGAGAGAGAGAGAGAGAGAGAGAGAGAGAGAGAGAGAGAGAGAGAGAGAGAGAGAGAGAGAGAGAGAGAGAGAGAGAGACCGTGCTGGAGCTCGGAGTGTGCGATTGATTGATTGATTGATTGAAAAGTTTATTAACAGATTGCAGAATGGGTACAGTACAGTACAGCTCAATACATACAATTGTTAAGAGGATGCAGACCTGAGAAAGACTTTCGTCTTGTTTCCATCAGGGTCCCCCATTTTCAATTCATCATATGACACACATGACATACAGATAGACAGTACTGCTACATCTATACATTTATGACATACCAGATTTTCAAATACAGTACTGTTTGTGATACTAAAAAAATCCAGAAGAAGAGTATATACATTTGACATAGAAACTGTGCATTGGGGGAGGTTGGGTAGGTGGGGTGGGGCTGTACATTGGAGGTGGGGGGGGGGGGGGGGTTGGGTAGGGGGGGGGACACTGTACATTGGAATACTGACATACATTTGACATGGAAACTGTACATTGGAGGAGGTTGGGTAGGTGGGGTGGGGTTGGGTGGGGCTGTACATTGGAATACTGACAAAGCCATGCTTGGTCTTTATTGTACAACTGGGTTAGGACATTTGTAGGGGCCAGTTTTGAATTGCAGTCTCCCGTAGGTGTTCTTTGAGAGTGTTTTTGAAGGTGGGTAGTGATTTACATTCCTTTACAGCTTTGGGTAGGGCGATCACATACTAGAACATGAAGGAAGTTGTGATGACCTTCTCCAGATCCTGACATTCTGACCATCTGGGAAACAGAGACACAAAGGTGCTTGATGATCTAATCAATAGACAGGAAGAGCGTTATGGACCTACTAGCACAGCGCCACCATGTTCCTCTTCAATCTGTGACTCTATAATGAGCTTGACTGTCTGGGAATTTTAACAAGTAAAGGGTTATGGGATACGAACAAACCAGGACAGTGTAACATTCTGGGTTTCTGTCCTCTTCCAGAACAGGGAACCCTACTGCCTTCTGGAGTACTTCACCTTGTTCTGTCACCTCTGGTTTGCTGTCACTACACTGATTGACTGTCACCTCTGGTTTGCTGTCACTAATTGCTGCATGTGGTATGTCAGGAATGTGGCTATTTAGTAACCCTTGTTCTCTGTCTCTTTGTCGGATCTTCAAACAGAACATGCATGCAGTCGGCCACAGGACAAGTGCTGGAACCTCTTGTCGCTGTTATTATGATTTAGTTCTTCCTTAACACATTGTCCGCCATGCATTGTACCCATCCTTGGGCCCAGTCTGCCAGTGCTGTAACCCTATGGAGATGTTTACCTTCTTTGCAGGGCTATACCTTATTAAATATTATAGCTATATCGACATTACTATGGCCCATTCAACATCAGGTATCTATCGTTCCGGATGTGGGAACGTTATATTTTTTCATTCATACATTGTGTTAATACCGTCGTGAATATAAGTATGTTTTTAAGGTTTTCTGCAGTAATTCCTAAAACGCGAGTTATAGGCCCCAACGCATATGATAGATTATCGATTGCCGTTTCTTTCCTATACACGCTATATTAAAAAATTCAAATGTATATGATCGGTATACATTATGCTTCATCATGCGTGAAGGAAAGGGGGGGGGGGGGGTCGTTTATAATTCCTTGATCGTCAGTAGCGTCTTTTTTTTTTACTATGGGTTGATACGTTGCTCAGATGGATTGCAGTGAAATAAATAAACAATCAGGCTGAAAATAACGCTAGATGTTACAAGATATTACTGCCGGAGGATTCTCCCAGATGCACCGAGCGCCACTTCCGGTTTGGCTTGGAGTGTAACTCGCCCGAAATCCACCAGGCGGCGGTATTGAGGCGTTGCAATATCAGAACAGGGTCCAGCTGCGTCCCGGAGGGAGGCTGGATGAATTATGCCATGGCGAAAAAATGAAATATTGACTTGTTTCTGGCACACAACGCATGGCGGGCAATAACGAGTATACTCGTTTTGTGCGCACAAAGTGTTAACACTTTGAGTGCCAAGGGTCCAGTGCCCCAGAACCCCGTTGCGTGCCAACACCCACTTGAATGATAGAGCTCTCATATTTGCGAACGCTGCTAAACGAACAATGAATGAACACTACACAACAACAACCACCAAACGCACATAGCACACACATCCACACGCACACACTCACTTTAAACAAACACACTGTAGCACCCACTCCACACACTTATAGCACACACCCACTTTAAACAAACACACTGTAGCACCCACTCCCCACACTTTATATTTATGGATGAAGGATTGCACTACAACTCGTACACCTTACTGTAAATTGTACCTAAAATTGTACCTCATCCCATTTCTGCTTTGCACTAGATAGTACTGTACATTAGTACACTGCATAGTATTGTGTATTGTATATTATATGGTAACTCAGAACATTGTACATATGTCTATACCGAACACTGTGACCTCATTTTCTTCTTCTAAATTCATGCTATATTATGTTATTATGTTATTTGATACTATCTTGTCTAGCACAGTCTCTGGAGCGTAACAGTAAGAAGCATTTTGTATGAAAGTATTCTGTACTTCTGTATGACAACTATTAAAGAACTTGAACTAAACTATATCTTAAATTATGGCTATGTGTATAATATGGCCGTCGCTTATCAATGACTTGTTTGCAGTCAACATTGTCGAAACAGATTGTTTTTTTTAAATGGGTTCATTTCCATTTTATACCATTTTTAAAAACGCTCGTTTCTTGAAAGTTTCAGAAAATTTCAGAAGATTCTGTGATAATCGCCCTTTACTGGAATATACTGGAATAGACAAAAAACGTTGTCATTTTTCGGCCTATTTATGAATCGTTTTCAAATAAACACTAGATTATCGATAGTATATGTGTACTTATGCACGCTAGGGAAGCAGGCTGAAAAATCGATTATCTTATTTCCTGATCAGCACACACACACACACACATACACACATAGAGCCCACAAAGCTCTGATTATCCCAAGACTGGTAAAATAGATTCCTTACCTACCTCAGATCAGATGTTCTCCATAAAGATTATTCCAATTCCTGATCGCCATTCCAAATATCGATCGCGTTTATTGATCCAATGCTGGGTACTGGAAACACACATTATCCCCCGTTCTGGTGGTCGGCGATGACTTCAATCGTCTCGGGTTACTTGTCTGACAAGTCAAATGTGGAAGCAGGACTTTTTTTTCTCCATGCGTTTCATTCAATCCAATGGGGTGCAGTACCATCCGGAGAGACGATAGGGGGCGGTATTTTCCCAATGGAGCTCAGAGAGAGTTCCAGTGGTAACGTGAGGCTAGATTGATGAAATATGAATGAAAATCGCTAATAAAAAAATAAACGATCAAAAACGAGATCTCTCGTCTCTCTGGCACTCAACAGTTGGCATGAACTAACGAGAAATCTCGTCGTTGGCACTCAAAGTGTTAAGTATATTCTCAGTTGACGCCTGGCGTCTGTTTGTTATCGTTACAGTATCCTTGCTCTGGTGATTCTTCTAATAAAAAGAACACACAATTCGATAAGAGCAACCACATCTCCGTCTCCTTCTTCCTTCTACAATTGGAACTCAATTCCTACCTGGAACCGTAACAGACAGAGGAGAGGTCGATCAAACGGTTAGGGCTGTGGAGGCTTTCTGAAGAATCAAGGTGGAAATAACCCGTGAGGACGAACTTCAGTGCAGCACATGTTCCTTACAGTCTACCTCTGTCTTTTCACAGATCCATTTACCTCATTAACCTCTTAAGCCTGAGCGGTCCGGTACCAGTACGAGATTGATATCACGCCATAAATCCATCTCTACAGAATATATGTGTTTTTTTCCCAAATGTATCCAAGAGTAAAGACCCTAACCCAAAGTGTATATTTTCAGCACTGTTTCTTTATGATTTTAAGTGTTATTAGTAGGGATGCTCGATATTGGCTTTTTTACCGATACCGATATTCCGATATTGTCCAACTCTTAATTTCCGATACCGATATCAACCGATATCAACCAATACCGATATATGCAGGGTTTCCCCCCCCCAAAAAAACTGAATAATTTCAGGTAACTAATAATGTCACTGGATATATATATAACAAATATTGTTATTGTTTTTTTTTTTTTAAACCGATACCGATATTTTCCGATATCACATTTTACTGCCGATATCGGCCGATAATATCGGTCGGCCGATAATATCGGACATCCCTAGTTATTAGTGAAATATGACTTTATAGAAATCTCAGCACATTGAGTCGGAAAAAGGTGCTTATTGACGCGAGGGCTTGGCGCAACCTGGTGTAGTCTTTTGAGAGAAGAGACCCAGGGCTTTCGAATAAAAAATAACTACACTTCCCAGCTCACGCCAGCCCATGTCAATCTAAATCAAGCTTTTTTCATTATTTTCTGTGAACGTCTAGCAAAGAACGGTGTTGCAATCTGGTGAAAAATGGCAGAGCAATTTATATTTATATATATTATAAAAGATTAACTGTACTTACAGTAGATTTCATTTAAGGTTTTTGCTGCCCTGTCAGGGGTGCCTGGTGGTCCTAAATCCAGATTGAACTCTGCCATTGGAAAGGGGAGATTTGGCCTGATCCATAGATGTGTGACTTGGCCATAATATGGTCATTTATAGGCCTGGTATTCTATATTCTATAATCATATTTCAAATTGCATGTGTCTGGATGGCAGAGTTCAGTACTGTATCTACAAAACCTCCTGTTAATCATCTGCCCTTTATTCATTTGCTTAGATTTTATGTACACGTGATCTCAAGAAGGTGCTGAATGAGCTCAGTGGCAAAATTCTTCATGTCTGGTAAATTTTTGCATGGTGTTATTCACCGTCAAATATGAAAAAAGAAAAGAAAATAGATATTCTCCTTTGGTTCATTACAATTTACTCAAGCCTAGTAACAGACACAATATTTCTGACACTGGGAATACATTCCCTGGGATCCATAGATACAGAGAACAACTGGACCTTGTAGAAGTGGAGCAATCTTCCATTTACTTAGGTATGTATTTTTAGGCGAATTTTCTGAAAATATGGCTAGGGCTTAAGAGGTTAACCTCAGTGAGTCAGTGAGGCATTCTGTATTTAACACAGCAAACATCAGCGCATTGCCATTATCTTGATGTTCTTCTATTCCTCATTAGATATTCATAGAACATGAGGCATTGAACAGAGTTTCCACTGAGCGGCCAGATAGACATGTGATAATAAGCTTAATATGCTCTGCATTATCATGCCACAGTGATTTCATCACTGTAGCACTTTGATATTAACAGCAGTGACAACCGGTGAGGATCGGTGTGAAAGTGCTGCGCAAGCAGCATCACAGGATCCGCTGGAGGTGGTCTGG
>NC_140170.1:161943512-162131012 GCF_963971535.1 Notolepis coatsorum | reverse complement strand
CATTGGGCTTTGAGGTTCTACATAGGGCTGTGATGTTCTACATTGGGCTTTGAGGTTCTACATTGGGCTTTGATGTTCTACATTGGGCTTCGATATTCTACATTGGGCTTTGAGGTTCTACATTGGGCTTTGATATTCTACATTGGGCTTTGAGGTTCTACATTGGGCTTTGATATTCTACATTGGGCTTTGAGGTTCTACATTGGGCTTTGATGTTCTACATTGGGCTTTGATGTTCTACATTGGGCTTTGTTCTACATTGGGCTTTGATGTTCTACATTGGGCTTTGATGTTCTACATTGGGCTTTGTTCTACATTGGGCTTTGAGGTTCTACATTGGGCTTTGAGGTTCTACATTGGGTTTTGTTCTACATTGGGCTTTGAGGTTCTACATTGGGCTTTGATGTTCTACATTGGGCTTTGTTCTACATTGGGCTTTGAGGTTCTACATTGGGCTTTGTTCTACATTGGGCTTTGAGGTTCTACATTGGGCGTGTTATGACCACAGACTGCCCAACGAAGCACCGGGCCTCTCTCTGTAGTCACTGCCTGACGGGGACTAAATGTCATCATTTACCCAAACAAAACACAGGCCTCCGCTCACCCTCACTGTTGCTCGGAACACAAACAGGGCATCGATGAGATGACACATCATCCACACACACATCTTGGCACTGAGATACACACATCCATACTTACATAAACACCCTCACACTCATATGATCACATGTTTACACAGACACACACACACACACACACACACACACACACACACACACACACACACACACACACACACACACACACACACACACACACACACACACACACACACACACACACACACACACACATACATACATACATACATACATACATACATACATACATACATACATACATACATACATACATACAAACATAAACATACACACACACACACACTAGTACACACACTGTGGTGTAGGCTATAGCAGGACACCTGCTGAGGCTACAGTAAGTGGTCTGGTAGGTGGCCACCGCCACAGAGAGGAAAATAGCCTCATCAAACGTACCAACAGGAGGCATGAAGGGCAAGGATTCTACATTAATATCAACTTTAGCTCTACAAACAGCCCGGGGCGGAGCTGAGCGATCATGGAGTAGACGTGTTTCACATGAGCTCCCTTCTACCGTGCTGAATATACGTTTCTCCCCATTAGTCTTTATTTTATTTTTATTTGTTTTTTATCTGTTTGCTAGGTCGTCGTGTTTAGTATACATTCATCAACTTTTTTCGACTTTCTACGATGGCGGGGGTGGAAACCAGAGCCATGAAAGAATTAGGCACGACACCGACACCGCCGAGCATGGCCGCACCGTCTCCCGCTGTCGGGGAGTTAAGCGAAGCTGTGCTCTTGGTCATGACCAAGCTACACGCGGACTCTGAGACACGCATCGCTGAAGCACAGAAGAAAGTACACGCAGACTCTGAGGCACGCATCGCTGAAACACAGAAGAAAGTGTTGGCGGATTTCTGTATCAGCCTCCGTCGTGAGATATCAGAAGAAATACGGCTGGCGATAGTCCCGCTGACAGACAAGATGGAGACGATTCACGCTGCCTCATCGGCTAATGCTAACGAATTAGCCATGCTAACGACGGAGGTATCATCACAGTGTGAGAAGATGGCGGGTCTTGAATCCGCCCTGCTGGCTAGGCAGACTGAAGTCAACAAACTACAGTCGGCGATGGAGGAGATGCAGTCCCGGGATAGACGCCACAACGTCAGGATTGTTGGAGTACCGGAGACCAGCGGTGAAGGCCGTCTCTCTGAGACCATGCCCGAACTGCTGCAGAAGATACTAGGGACGGACGTCCTCCCCTCGCCTCCTATCTGTGAGTCGGCCTACAGAGCGGGCAGGTTTTCTCCCGGCGTGAACAAAGAACCGAGGCCCATCATAGTCAAGCTGAACAGACTCCAGCAGAGAGAACTCATCATGCGGTCGGCTCGTACCAGAAGGGGCACTCTGAGGCTTGGCGATCACAAAGTGGCCATTTTCGAGGACTTTACACCGGAGGTTCAAGCTCAGAGAGCCGAGTACAAGGTGGTCCTGACTAAGCTATGGAAACTAGGCCTGAGGCCCACGTTATTCGCTCCCGCGAAACTATCTGTGTTGGAGAAGGTCGGTGGTCAGCGTTTGTTTTGGTCGTTGGCTAAAGCGAAGGAATATCTCGCGGAGACACCCGAGTCTGTTGCTTGATATCTATGGAGGGTGAGTGACTTGGCGGTTTGGGCCTATATACATTGATTAGGTCGACTATTCACAAACACTTGCTGTCATGCCCAGACATGCTAACTGTCCTCTGCCCATCCAACTAGCGGGGCTTCCCAATGACTTCTGTTACTTGCTAAAGCTGACCTCATGGTCGTACTTGTGTATCGCCTCTTTGGAAGCTAACGAGCTAGCTGAACAATGTACATAGTAGGCTAACGTGCTATCCGGATTCGTCACTAGCTTACGCGCTAGCCTCGGGCTAGCCAGCGGGCTTCGACTATGGTCTGCGCTGAGACATTCGTTAATGGTTACGTATTTTGGTTGCTGTTGCTGTTCAAAGGGACATTGGTTTGCACAGTTCAAGAGTGACCGAGTCCCTAACTAACTTCTGGTATGCTTTTTTTTTTTTTATATCCAGGTTGTTTTGAGCTTTGGTGATCCAAAGTAGATGCCAAGGTCGGTTGAATATGCATATACAATATTTGATAACAGGTTGGGTCGGGTATGGCTTGCACTTCATGGCTATATGGTTATATGGCTTGCACTCTAGCCATTACCCTCTCTTCCTTTCTTTTTCTTTCCTATTGTCGCTGTTTTTATGTCATCTATATACGCGATTTAAATGTGATCCGGTTCTACCTTGGACTAACTGCTGACTCGCCTTAATTTTGTTTTGAATTTTCCGTGAGGCACTTATGCTATAACGTTGATACATTAATATGCAGACTCCAAGGTAGATGGTTACAGGTTGATGCTGAGTAATTATATAATAATTATTGTCGCTGTTTTAATGGCATTTGAATGAGCAATTTAACTGTGATCCGATCCTACCTTGGACTAACTGCTCCGACCGATATCTTTATTGAAACAATGTATGATGACAGGTGGTGTCAGGTGTTGCCTATTACCATCCCCGGATTGATTAATGAATGATTGTGTTTAATTCTATTCTTACATAGGTTAGGTCATTTCAGCCGTTGTGCCTGATCAGAGGGACGGCTAAAGGGGTGCACTTTGACCATAACCCTTTTTTTTTTTCCCTTCCTCCTTTTTTTTTGTCATTGTTTAATTGACACTGTTCACACAATTTTGCACAATTAACCTGTGACCCGAACCTGCCTTAGACTATCGGCTGGGATGCTTTAATTTAATTTTGTATTGAATTTTCCTATACCTTTTTGGGCTATAACAATGTGATGTTGAAGCGCAGATTCGGAAATAGAGGGCCGCAGGTTGATGCGGAGTTATTATTTAATAATGGCTATTTTTACCATTATGGTTGTCTCATGTTGGGGCCAGGGCTCAGGTGGTTTTCGACCGATATCTTTATTGAATTTTATTTTATTATTATTTGTGTTTATTGGACTAGTGGGGGTTTACTCAGGGGTTTATCTAGAGGGGGGTGGGAGTGGGAAGCGTCTTATTGATCCATGTCTCTAGTGGGAAGTGATAGGAAGATGACCATCCTCAGTGGATGGGGCATAGGGTGGGGATTGGAGAGTGGGTATAGAGGAACTTATAGTAGGACGGGTGGGTTAGGGTTTAGAGTAGAAGGAGGGGGGGCTGTAGCTGGGGTGGTATTTTTATGTGTTCTATGTACTGTTGTCTTATATATGTGTAAGTGTTCCTCCTCTGAACTCCTGGGATTGACCGTCCGGGCCCGCCGGGATCGGCACCTCTGTACTCAGCCTGGCTGCACGGGTATGTTCTCTACGCACTTATACAAGCTCGACCATGGCTAAATTGAATATTTTAATTTGGAACGCAGGAGGGCTTAACGCCCCACACAAGCGTGCCAGTGTCCTTTGGCTATTGAAGAGGAGAAATATTGACCTTGCTCTCCTTAGTGAGACACATTTAATGGTAGGTGACGTGTCAAGACTGGCAAATCGGCAATATCACGTTATCTCCTCATCCTCAGCCGATGATAAGACGAAAGGAGTAGTCATAGTTACAAGACGTAACCTTGATATCAAAATCTTGGATGTATGGTCGGACACGGAGGGAAGGATTACTATAGCAAAAGTTGAATTCTTGCATAGGAAAATGGCTATAATAGCATTGTATGCTCCTAACACATTTGATTCAGCGTTCTATAACACAATCACGAAGAATATGTTGGAACTTAATGGATACGCTCTCATTGTGGGTGGCGATTTTAATGCGTGCTGGGATGCGGAGATGGATAGGTCCGGGCCCTCTGAAACGAGCGACCAGAAACGGGCCTCTGAGGCCCTCAGGATGTGGGCCAAAGACACGGGGCTCACAGACCTCTGGCGCTTATGCAACCCCACCCTCAGAGATTACTCTCACCTGTCAGCCAGACACAAAAGCTTCTCTCGAATTGACTATGCATTCGCGTCCCCTAATATGTTTGATAGCTTCGATGTCTCATTGGTTCCCTTGGCTCTCTCAGACCACAAGGGGATTTTCCTTACGGCAACCTTTGGCAGGCTCTCCGCAAGAGCTCCCAGATGGCGTTTTAATTCGACCTTGCTAAAGAACGATGACTTCTGTTCTGAGTTCAGGAGTAAACTAGCTGAATTTTTGCAGATCAACGTTGGCACAGTAGAAGACCCTAGGGTCCTGTGGAACGCATTGAAAGGATTCATCAGGGGTCATGTCACACTATTTGCCTCCAATTTGCGAAAATCCCGGTCAAAAAAGCTAGAAGGACTGGAATCATTATATGCGGACCTATACGCATCCTTGCAAACTGACTATAATGAACGACTAAACACACAACGTAAGATAGTCAAAAAAGAAATAAACTCCATACTTAAACAACAGTCTGAGTTTTTGATACATAGGACAAGACAAAATTACTATTTTCACGGCTCCAGACCTAGCCATCTATTGGCAATGAAAATACGCTCAAATGATCATTTCTCAGATATCCCCTCGATTAAGACGAGCCAGGGTGCAGTCACTACTGATTCGAAAAAGATCAATGACACTTTTAAAGAGTTTTACTCACAGTTATATAGCTCAGAGGGTAATCTGGATGACTCTAGATTTGAATCGTTCATTGGCGGGCTTGAGATACCCCACATTTCTGAGGAAGAGGCCAAGGAACTGGGGAGACCGATTACTCTCGTAGAATTGAGGGAGACTATTGTTGAAATGCAGAGGGGTAAGGCGCCAGGCTGGGATGGTATTCCACCCGAAGTGTATTTAGCTTTCTGGGACCAACTGGGTCCATTGATGCTCGATATGATCAATTACGCTATCGAACAAGGGGAGTTCTCAAGAGATGTCAATATGGCGTTGATTTCTTTACTTCTCAAAAAGGACAAAGATCCCAATGATTGTGGTAGCTATAGACCCTTGAGTCTTCTCGGGCCGATTTAAAGGTGTTTGCCAAGGTGCTGGCCCGTCGCCTGCAGAGATTTATGTCTGTATTGGTACACTGCGATCAAACTGGTTTTATCCCGGGGCGTCTGGCTGCAGATAATCTTAGGAGGCTGTTGCATGTAATCGATAACAGTAAAGACAATACAACTCCATCCACAGTTCTGTCTTTGGATGCCATGAAGGCGTTTGACAGACTTGAGTGGTCATACCTGTGGAAGGTACTTGAGGTCATGGGTCTTGGAAAGAGTTTTATTCATATGATTAAAGTCCTGTATGCCTCGCCGTCTGCGATGATACTGACAGGCAAAAACTGTTCCACACTCTTTCCAGTCTCCAGATCTTCTAGACAGGGTTGCCCTCTGAGCCCGGGACTGTTCGCGCTTTCCCTCGAACCTTTGGCCCAATTTATTAGGCAATCGGAGGACATCGTCCCCATAATGGTCAACAATACTCCACACAAAATTGCTCTCTATGCGGATGACCTGCTGATTTTCATGGACGACCCCTCCCGGTCGGCCACAAAATTATTGAGGATAATCGACGACTTTGGTAAATTGTCAGGTTTTAAGATTAACTGGAACAAATCAGCCTGCCTACCTCTTAATGAACTGGCCAAGGCGGTACGACTACCAGCTGATATCCCCATAGTAGAACATTTTAAATACCTGGGCATAGAGATATTCCCCACGCTGAACCAAACTACTAAGTACAACTTCACGGGTACTTATGATAAAATACGCCAGGATCTAGACAGGTGGTCGTCCCTTCCTAACTCCTTACAAGCCCGGGCTTCCATAATCAAAATGAACATCCTGCCAAGGATAAATTTTATTAGCTCAATGCTCCCCCTGCCCCCTCCAATAGACCACTGGCGCAAGGTACAATCGATGGTATCTAAGTTTGTCTGGAATAACAAACGCCCGAGAATCAAAAGGGCTACTACTCAACGTAGGAAACAAGATGGGGGCCTCGCAATCCCTGATTTTAAACTTTATTTCTGGTCCTTTTCACTGAGACCTCTGATGTGCTGGCTAGACCCTGTAGAGGCTGTATCGTGGCGCTCCTTAGAAGCGGCGGCGGTGTCTCCGCTAAGATTGCAGGATGTAGTGTACTCCACTGTCTCTATTGCGAAATGCCGGCTGAGGTATGGACCGATCATAACTCACGTGATCCAAACGTGGCGTAATGTACAGAGGTCGTGTGGGGTTAAATGCCCTTGGCACCTGGACTCTCCAATTTTTAATAACAAGCAATTACTTGTTGGACACAAGCCGGTTAATATTCCTCAATGGCAAAGGAGGGGAGTGCATACTCTGGAGGATATTTATGATAAGAACGGCCTCCGTGCGTTTCAGGACTTAAGAGAATTTTATGATCTTCCCGGCGAGTCCTTCTTTCTTTACCTTCAACTAAGGTCAGCACTGAGGGCGCATGGCGTACCGTGGGCTCAAGCCTTGCACCCACACCCCTTCCTCAGGCTCATAGTGGACAGGACGACATCCAGAGGGTTTGTCTCCGACTTTTATACGCTCTTAATTCAATCCACGTATAAAAATTTATCATTGGATACAATCTGGCGTGTGGATATCCCGGAGTTGGACCCCGAGTTTGACTGGGATGATGTTTGGGCAAATGTGGCATTATCTTCCCGCAACCCCAATCACCAGCAAATTAATTTTAATTATATTCATAGAACCTATCTTACACCTAGGAAGCTATTTGCTATGGGACTGATAACCGACTCTCGGTGCACTTTGTGCTCTCAAAAGGCCACAGGCACTTATATGCATATGTATTGGGATTGCCCACCAGTGGCCCGCTTCTGGAGGTCAATAACGGACAAACTTTCAGATCTGTGTGGCTTAACTATCCCATTCACAGCTGTTACGCTACTCCTGAACGATATAACGACACTACCCGCGTCCGTACAACTGAAAAGGGTTGTCCTAGCGGGCGTCACAGCAGCGAAGAAGCTAATAGCAATGAGATGGAAGGAGCCTGAGAAGCTTACAATGATTAACTGGTCCCTAACTCTATTGGATGTGATTTATCTTGAGATATCCACAGCCCGGGTGATTGGGGTGGGGCAGGCTGGAATTGACCTGTGGTTCGCAGCAGCTGAGAAGGTAAAGACCGCAGTGTGCGGCTGAGCGGGGTTGGGGTGCGTGTTCGGGTGAGTCCGGCGGTCTCTTGGGAGGGGGAGGAGGAAATGTTTTTGTCTGTCTTGTCCCTTGTCTTGTCATCTTGAGTTTAGCTGGGGATATTATGGGGGGGCAGCTATTTAACTAGTTCTTCACTGTTTGGCCACTTTTACACGGTCTCTGTGAGTCTATGGAACACCTACAGGTTTTTGTTTTTTCATGAAGGTTCATTGCTCTGGTTTCAGGTCGTGTTCCCCCAAAAAATGGTCCTTGTGGTGGATTGGAGATGTACGTTTTATTAATATAGGGTCACACGGCCGGGAAGCGGGACTGAACACTGGGAAAGACCATTTATTAGATAGTACCCCTTGGAATTAATTTAGTAGGTTGAACTCTGGTTTCTTTTCTCTTGTCTGTATAATTGTTAGTCATTATTATTATTGTTTTTGTTTTTTTCTTGTGAAGTTCTATGTATTGTGATTGTGGTTAATGTGTTGTCTTGTTTTGTGAGAATGTCAATAAAAAAATTTGATCAAAAAAAAAAAGCTCTACAAACAGCCCCAAGTCTGTTTACATTTGCCGGTCCTCTAGAGATTTATTAGACGCATCCCAACTTTCACTACCTGAATAATATCAATGTGGAGCGCACCTATTTCAATGTTAACCCCTTCACTACCACACTTGAGAAAACACCAGTCTTTTTCTTTTGACATGCAACTTTCAAAATATGATTATCCATGGGTCCAAACTAAGAGACAGGGCAGTCCTAGAGGTAGTTTTTGACAGCAGTCCTACAGGTAGTTTTGACAGCAGTCCTACAGGTAGTCTTTGACAGCAGTCCTACAGGTCGTTTTTTGACAGCAGTCCTACAGGTCGTTTTTTGATGGCAGTCCTACAAGTATTTTTTTGATGGCAGTCCTACAGGTAGTTTTTTCACAGCAGTCATACAGGTCGTTTTTGATGGCAGTCCTACAGGGAGTTTTGACCGCAGTCCTACAGGTAGTTGTTGCTGGCAGTCCTACAGGGAGTTTTGACCGCAGTCCTACAGGTAGTTGTTGCTGGCAGTCCTACAGGTAGTTGTCGATGGCAGTCCTACAGGTCGTTTTTTATGGCAGACCTACAGGTCATTTTGACAGCAGTCCTACAGGTAGTTTTTGATGGCAGTCCTACAGGTAGTTTGATATGGGTAAACCTCAGGCCTTACAATATGATTTAGATCCTTAAATGTATCCAACAGAGTTTTTCTTGTAAACAACTCGCTTTTGTTTATAATCACTCCACTCAAATAGACAGTTTCCTATTGTTGTTCTAATAATTACATTTCTTACCTCACAGAACCTTTGCAAAGTGCATTTTCGCCATGTTCTTTGCTCTTGCATTGTTAACACATTGGTTTCCAACAACAAGAAATCTCGTTGTTGGCCGCCATGCGTTGGTTGCCAATAACGAGATTTCTCATTATTTAATCGTTATTTCTTTTATTAGCGATATCCATTCATTTTCCATCCGTCCAGCCTGACATTATCATTGGGAATGGCTCTGAGCTCGAAAAGGGCAAATACCGCCCCCTATCGTCTCCCGGATGGTAATGCACATCATTGGATTGGATTGAGTGAAAAAGTGCATCAGAGAAAAACTCCGCCCCAGGGTTTCCCCACCTCTGGCAAGCAGTGTCGTGTTACCAGATACACTGGCGAGGCTGGAAGCAGCTTGGATCATGCGTTTCGGACTATAACATTGGATCAATAAACGCGATCAATATTTGGAATGGCGATCAGGAATTGGATTCATCTTTTTGCAGAACATCTGATCTGAGGTAAGGAATCTATGTTACCAGTTTTGGGTTAATCAGAGTTGTTTTTCACAGATTTCACAACGTGTGTGTGTGTGTGTGGCGTTAGGCGCTGAGTGCGGCACGAATAAATTATTTTTCAGCCCGCTTTTGTATCGTGCATAAGAACACAAATACTCTCGGATAATCTAGCGTTTATTTGAAAACGATTCATAAATCAGCCGGAAAATGACGTGTTTTGTGTATTCCAGTAAATGACTCCGAAACTATACTCGTATTCAAAACGGTATAAAACGGAAATGTACTAGGGCTGCACGATTTTGGGAAATAATCTAATAGCGATTTTTCGGACAGATATTATATTATATATATATATATATATATATATATATATATATAGCGATTACATTTGCGATTATAATTTATATTTCTTTAAGCAGCCCCACAGAGGTTTATTGTAAAATGCGGCTTGCATCTGGCCTACGCGTGGGTCTTTTCGGGACACCAAGCCTGAAAATGTTTATTTTTACCTGGGAATCGATACCGGTACCCAACGGTACCTTTTTTTCTCTCCCTCTCTGAAGTCTAAACTTCACAACACACAATCTAAAACCACTTACCTCCCTCTCCCAAACCGATCTTGTATCTCAATGGGACTTCCTGGTTAAATAAACTAAAACATTTCAATTTAAATAAAAAAAAAAAAAATTGGGATTTTTTTTTTGAGATTTGATAATTGCATCATTCCAAAGCGCGATTTCGATTTAAAATCGATTAATCGTTCAGCCCTAAAATGTACTGATGAAAAAACAATCCGTTTCGTACATGTTGACTGCAAGCAAGTCATTGATAAGCGACGGGTGTATTAGACACAGCCATAATTTAAGATAATGTTTATGCATTCGCAAATGTGCTCGTCCTCCCATTCATTAACACATTCGGGGCCATTGGGATGCGTCTAATAAATCTCTAGAGGACCGGCAAATGTAAACAGACTTGGGGCTGTTTGTAGAGCTAAATCTATACTTTATAGTATTGCTATCTGTCCATTCTCATTGGCAATTGGGACCATAAACCGTCCCTTCAAAATGGATTAAAGAAAAAAAAAATTCATCAATACGTTCTCATTTTATAGCGCCGTGAATATAAGCGTTATACGGCATTTGGTCTAGTATATTTCCTGGAAGGCGAGATAAAGGGCTAATAGCTGCTAACGTTATATCCAATGGCATTTCCGTTATACAGATGCTACAGTTAAAACTCAAACTGCATATGATCGGCACGATCCTCAAGCATGTATGCATGAAAGGGGGGGGGGGGGGAGCTCCCGTAGCTCACCGCATATCTCGGCGCTATTTCTGCGTCGGGGAAAACCATGCTCGTCACGGATCTGGGGGACACGAGTCCGATTCCCGGACCCGCCGTCATTTCTCAGAATGTCTTCCCCTGCTCTACATCCCATTTCAACCTGTTTCTGTCGGTCATGCTTGACCAGAAAAGCGATAAACGCTAAAAAATAAAGTTTAAAAAAAAAAAGGGGGGGGGGGGGGCGGGGGACGTTGTTTCTTATTATTGATTACCAATAAGCGTGTTCATCTAAGTAGCCACATAGGTCGATCGTATCGTATCATAACAAGGCTCGATCGGGCCGGTTGGATCCCCCCGAGCATTTCCCCGTTATCGATCGCCATCTGGTAGATCGATATGTCCATTGGCTGATGATAAATCCCCTTATTGCATAGTGAAATCCGCAATCCAAAACGTAATCCAAGCTACATGCTGCACATCCAGAATCCAGCTAACTGAAAACTCCATTGAAAGTAAAAAAAAGAAAATGCTCCGTTCAGCCACAGGGCACACTGCATTATCGCGATAGCGCCCCTAAGAGGATCTGGCCGGTATTGCACTTTCTCAAATTCAAAGAGTAGGGTAAATCTGCAGTGCAGCTCGGCGACCTTGAATAGGTTATTAAAATGGAATAAAAGTCAAAACAACTTGCCACGTATATATCCGTGCTTCTGTCCACAACGGGTGGAATTGAAACATGTATATATCCGTTGTTCGTCCCCATTGTGTTAACGTGGTGGCATCCAAGCGATAAATCGCCATATCCGGCTGGCAACCAATGTGTTAATATCCATCACTTTCAGTTTGGCAAAATTGTAGAATCCAAGTCAGATCGTATAGAGACTATGGTTTCTCAATGGGGGCTGTACCGCCCCCCCCCCCCCCAAGGGGGAATTCAGGGAGTACTGGGGGACTCTGGGTGCAGAATGGTGTTGAGATTATTTCAAGTTTCAAGTTTCAAGTTTCTTTAATATTTGTCATACAGAAGTACAGAATTCTTTTATACAAAATGCTTCTTACTGTTACGCTCCAGAGACTGTGCATATTTATAATTGCTTTCATATTTCACATTAATAAAGAACCTGGGGGGACTAACCCCTTGGATCAAATCTGAGGTCACTAGTCATAGATTCAGAACTGAACTTCAATTCTCATATTAGCAAAGTGACGAAAACATCGTTCTTCCATCTCAGAAATATAGCAAAAGTACGACCATTTATTAATCAGAACGATGCTGAGAAGCTAATTCATGCATTCATATCTAGCCGGTTAGACTACTGTAATGCACTTTTCACAGGTCTCCCTAAGAAAACCACAGAGAGGCTTCAGCTAATCCAAAACTCTGCAGCCCGACTGCTAACTAGAACCAAAAGGAGAGAGCACATTAGTCCAGTCTTAGCTGCTTTACACTGGCTTCCTGTAACATTTAGAATTGACTTTAAGGTCCTTCTCCTTACATACAAAGCTCTAAATGGACAGGGACCTAGCTACATCGCCAACACTCTAATAAATTACACACCAGCAAGAACACTGCGATCATCAGCTGCTGGACTACTAGAGGCTCCCAGAAGCAGTCAAAAGAGGATCGGTAATGCAGCCTTTATCAACTATGCCCCAAAACTATGGAACAAACTACCCCAAAACATCAGGGAAGCCAACTCGCTAGACATCTTTAAAAGACAGCTTAAAACCTATCTCTTTGCTCAGGCATTTCACTGATAGATATCTGCTACCACCTAGTGGCAAGAGGAAACATCAGGGATATCCTGACACAACTTGTATTTACCTGCACTATTCTTACCCTGCCTACTCTTATACACTGCCTATCAAATTCATGTGTCGGTTATTGCACCTTTTACTTCTTACTGATGACTATTTTTAAACTGAATCATTTTAAACTATTTTTATTATTTGCTAGATCCAAATGTGAAACACTGATTATTTGTATTACTGAATAGAGAGCCTATTAGGATGCTAGATCCTAATGTGAAACACTGTGATTTGCCATACCTTGCTATGCTCGCTCATGCCTGTATTTTTTATGTCCGTTCTATTTTATAATTTTTTGACTATTTTTAAACTGAATCATTTTAAACTATTTTTACTATCTGTGTTACTGAAAACTGTAAGCGGAGAGCCTATTGGGATGCTAGATCCTAATGTGAAACACTGTGATTCTACCTGTCTATCTTTTATGCTCGCTTATGCCTGTATTTTTTACTGTTGTGAAGCACTTTGAACTGCAACCTCTGTATGAAAAGTGCTATACAAATAAAGTTATTATTATTATATTGTCAGTTTAATTACCCCAGCAGGTTCATATTCATATATAATAAGAACAACATTCTATTTGTTCACTTGCTTTAATCCGCAAAATGACAATAATCAAACAAGTCACGAGCCGGGGGAAATGTGTGTCTGTTTACATCAGAGCAGTAGCTTAACTACTTCCCTTTCCGGTGCGTGCACCAATCTACGTAACCGGAGTGCAATATTCCCTATCTCCTCCCGAGTCTTTAACACGACTACAATAAAGGCTGAAATAAAACAAAAACAATCCTAGAACAGTAATACTGCAACAGCAAACAGTAAACAGCAGAGTCAAGTGCACAAGTTGCGAACCAATAAGCATAGCATACAACATGAGCACCACCCACGTAAAGTCAGTCCATAGAAAAGTCACTGTGCCAGGCGGGCATGCAGGTCGCCCTGGCAGACCGGCGCAATCCCAATGCCAGCGGCGGCGGCGACGCGACAAAGTCCGGCGGAGACAGAGCCACCGGGGCCACGGGGCCGGCAGCGGGTCCCGAGCCGGTGTCACCGGCAGGGCAGAGGCGGGCCGTGTCCAGCGCTGAGGAGAGCTTGCCGACGGCAGTGCAAGTGGCAGGCCGGACCGAGGCCCCGTCACGGGCAACCCAGAGCTGCGTGTGAGGTCAGGCAGCCGAGGAACGACGACGGGCGCTGGCGCAGCGACGCGGACTGGCAGATCATCATAGATCGATCGGGGCGGAAGCCGGTCATCGCAAAACGGGTAGAACTTGCGCAGGAATCTCCTGTTCCGAAGCGTGACTTGTTGGGGTGGAGCCCCGTTTGGTTCTGCACACGGACCAAGTCCCCCACTACGAGCGGAGGGAGGCATTTAGTGTGCTCTGCCCAGGTGCTCGCTGTGCGGATGTGGCGTTTGCGGAGGGCCTCCTCCCTCGCTGTCAGCGTCTCGCTCCAAGTCTCATGCGGCCTGTACTTTCCGGGGGCAATCGGGATGAAATCACGTATCGGGCGGCCGAACACGCACATGGCTGCTAGTGGCATCCCTGACACGATCCCATGTCACAGACCGTAATGACTCCAGCCCCGCGGTGCACCACATCAGGTCACCATCCTCAATGTCACCGTCGTCCTCCGGCTCAGCTCGGCGCAGGAAAGACAGCACGTCGGTGTGCGTGCTGGGCGAGAGGTGGGTCACCTCGGCGGCGCTGTCGTCTGGAAGGTTCATGAGTGACGGCCGCGAGGTGCCGACCGGCCTGCGGAACATGGCATCCGCCGCCTTGTTCTTCATGCCCGGGACATGGACGATGCGGAAGCGATAGTGCAGGGTCTTCTCCTTGAGGTTCCTGAGGCGGGGGTTGGGTATGTCATCAAGTGCTCTGTCCGCAAGGAGTTTCAGTAGCGGCTTGTGATCGACTGCCACAATCAAGTTCTCGCAGCCCAATACGAAGTAGCGCGCCTTGTCTAGGGCGTCTGCAACCGCGAGGGCCTCGCCCTCCACAGGTGCGTATCTGGACGCCGCTGCATGCGTGAACCTGCTGCCGACTAGGGTGATCTTCCACCCGTCGGTGCAGCAGAAGGGTCTAACTGGTGTGCACAGGCAGTGCTTCTGAAACAACCAAAATCCGATGCCCTCCTTCGACCAGTCTGTGGCAAGGCATGTCGGCCTTGTCGAAGATGCGGACACCGCGCTCGATCTCCTGGACAATCATGTCCTTCGACTCGCAGAATATCTCCTCCGGAGACCACTCGAAGCGCGCTCCGCTCTGCAGGAGTTTCCAGAACGGCAGCATACGTTCAGGCATACTGAAGGCGTAGGCCACTTGGTTGACAAGCCCAAACCATGATCTGACGTCAGTGATGTTGTGTGGACGTGGGAAGTCGTGGATCGCCTCCAGGTAGCGGCCGCACGTCGTACGCTGTCCATGGTGATCGTGAAGCCCGCAAAGTCTACCGTGGACGCGCCGAAGACGAACTTCTCCGGGTTGAGGATGATTCCGTTCCTGCCGCATACATCCAGCCATTCTATCGCCTGGAAGTAACTCTCCTCGATCATGTCAGCCCACAGCAGTGTGTCATCCACGCATTTGGTTTTGTTACCAATGTCCGCAACCACCTCGTCGTACCGTCGTGAGTAACCATCCCCCGATGCCATGTACCCCTGCTGGGCCGAGAGGTACCGGTAGCACCCCCACGGAGTGATGAACGTTGTCTTGTGGCGGTCATCTCTGTGCAGTGGGATGCTGTGGTAGCCGTTCCACGCGTCGAACACGGTTTTCCGTTTCCTGCTCGGCACGCGTCTCGCGTGGTGGAATGGGGACTGCGTGTGGTGGGTTTCGCGGAACGCATGCTTGTTGAGCGCCTGGAAATCAACTGTGCGTCGCGGTTTGGCGTTCTTCTTCGCACAGATCACCATGCGGTGACACCACGTCACCGGTGTACCAACAGGTACCTCTTCCAACACCCCAAGGCGAACGTCCTGGTCGAGGGCCGCCTTCACTTCATCCTGCCAGTGTATGGCTACGGGGATGGGGGTGTGATGGGCGACCGGCGTCGCGTTCTCGTCGCGCATGAGACGGAGCGGCGGGCCAGACATTCTTGGTAAGGGCTGGTGGGGGCATGTATTGTATGTGCTTTGAGCGTACGTCTTGAGTAGGTGCTCGCGTTAGTTTCGGTCGCCGGCATGGGGAGCGTGGTCGACCTAGCTGGCGGCTCCGCACGCTGCGGGCAGTCGCATAGTCCTGAGGTCGCCAGATTCACCTCCCCAAGCGTTAGGAAACTGTCGGAGATCATACCCAGATCCACGCAGGCTGAGCGGGAGAGGAATATGCGATCGGAGGAGTCCGTCACATATACGATTTGGCGCGTCTCCAACCTCCGAGCGTCGTTGCTGTCACCGGAGAATCTGACCACCGTGGCGCCGAGAATCCGAATGCCTTTGTTGTTCGCCGCCTTCATGGTCATGGACACGGGAATGAGGTCTTCCGTACTCAGGCCCATTCGTTGTGCTACCTTTATCCCGATCAGGCAGCTCTGGCACCCTGTGTCGGCCATGGCGGGCAGGGTTACCGTGCGGGTGCGTTTCGGGAGGTCGAAGCCCAGTGCTCTGTAATCCTCACGCTTGGCAGTGAGGGAGAGGTTAATGTAGGGGTGCGGGTTGGATGTGCGCTTCATCCACTTGTCACACATATCGTCGTATAGGTGGTGAGCGAGGGGGAGCGTGTGTAGCTGGTCGCCCGCACTGGCCACGGTGAGCGTGCATAGCTCGACAAAGGCTGCCGTCTGCTCGTCGGACACAAGGTGGTTTTGGCGGCCACATTTCCGGCACGTCTTGCCATATCCGGGGCACTCGTTGCCGTGGCCCATCCCGCCACAGTAAACGCACGTTCCTTCAGGCTTGGCCTTCGGTGTCTCAGGCCTGGTAGCCCCTCTGGTGCGGAGATCCTGCTGTTTCCCCCGCCGGTATGAGCTACTGACCATATCCGTGCTTTGGGGGTCGAGCAGGCGCGACGCTGAGCGCTTTCCAGACTCCTTTGCTTCGATGTATTCTATCATGTCCCTTAATGGAATATCCTGGTTCTTTTCACCAAGCAGATCGAGCTGTATTTTCCGATCACGTCACATAGTTTTTCCTCTGTGAAGTCGTTGACTTGATTGCACCCTGTACAGTTCATCTCGTATTTGCATGTGTCCGCCTGCCTTTTCAAGCGGGCGTGGAACGACCGGATGGGCTCCTCGTGTCCCTGTCGCATGTTAGACAGGGCCACTCGGGCTACCATGATATTTTCCGCACGGACGGCGAGCGTCTTCATGGCCGCGAGGACATCTCTCTCATCACTGTCCACCAGGCTCCTGCCCGCCGAGCGAGTGAGGTCCTTCCTCAGATCCTCCTCGCAGCACTCTAGAAGCTGTGTGACAACATCGGGTCCGACGAGTTTGGTGCCCCTCTTGTACTCACCCCAGCGGGTTATAAAGTATGACCAAGTCTCTGCTGTCCCGGCTAGCGCTATAGAGGGGCGCCTGAGTTTCTCCATTTTGGTATTAGCCCTCGGCGTCCTGGAGGCTGCAGCATGTTCCGTTGCGTGTAGGTTTAGCATGGCCACTACCACTGCTATCTCCTTATGTTCAGCTATATATTCACAACCCTTGACATTCAACTTGCACAGACGTCATTGGCACTGTATTCCCAGTAGCTCCACGAAATTAGCAAAGCAGGTTTATCTACCAGTTCTGTCCTTTAGGTGGCACCATTTGCATACAGATTCCCGGATGGCGTTATTTGCCGACGTCTCCGTGATCTGTTTGCGTACATGTGTCCTCCTTCTTGCTGGCGATCTTCACTTGGCTGAGCTAAGTTGTTTGATTATAAATAAGAACAACATTCTATTTGTTCACTTGCTTTAATCCGCGAAATGACAATAATCAAACAAGTCACGAGCCGGGGGAAATGTGTGTCTGTTTACATCAGAGCAGTAGCCTAACTACTTCCCTTTCCGGTGAGTGCAATATTCCCTACTTATACTTTAAACATAACAGCAGACTTCCATCACCTGCCCATCAGTTGTCTCCGTTGCTCTGAATCATTGATGCATTGAGCAACTATCCAATGCAACATAGAAAGTTGCTGATTCCAGTTAAAGTGTTAGGCCTATAAACTGTAAAAAAGCTTAATATCTTCTGTTTGGTGGAAATTAAGGATGGAATTATACAATCTGACTTTAAAAAATGGAATCCAGACATAAACACAGCATTTTGAGCTTTTAGGGAAACACATATATTATGATATTCATGTCTTTATGAGCAATTAATACCATAATTAGACAAATAAAACCTGGCCAATAAGAATTGGGGCCAGATCTTAGTGGGATGCTGTTTGTGTATTGGAAAAATCAAATGTGTAAAAGCTGAATGAATGAATGAATGAAAACTTTATTTAACAGATTGCAGAATGGGTACAATACAGTACGGCTCAATACACACAATTGTTAAAGGGGAACTCCAAAATTTTGGGAAATTAGCTTATTTAACATCTTCCCTGGAGTTAGACAAGAAGATACATACCTTTTTTGTCTCTGTGCGTGCATTTAGCTTTGGGAACAGACGCTCCGTTAGCATAGCTTAGCTTCATCACTGGAAGTGAGGCAGATCCAGAGCCTTACAGTGCCTTACAGTGTATAGTTTGATTGATTGATTGAAAAGTTTATTAACAGATTGCAGAATACACTGCAAATACAACTCCAAAACGTTCATGTAAACATGTTGTGACCTGTGTATTCACCACGTGGAGAAATAAAAAATAATTGAATTAGACAATTACGTTTTATAAGCAAATATACTCTGAACTATTTTTTTGACCAACCACTACTCTATGAGCGCAGCCAGTGATTTCAACGTGACGCCGTGTGTGTTTACATTCTCATTCATTCAAAAGATCCAAACCGATTGAAGTTTATGGATACCATGACTTGAAATCCTCTTACCTTGACGATTAAAAGCCTCCCCAATTTAGAAAACAGTAATCCAATGGCTGGTATTGTTATATACCGGACGCTCTGAGCTAACCGGAGCTAACACAGACCAGGATCGCAAAGCATATATAATGACTTCCTTTCTGGGGTTGTCAAAATAAAAGTGCGACGTTTATAGCAGCGGAAAACGTTTATTTTGTACATTATCTAACGTTAACACGAACCTAAACTAACGTTACAACTAACCTAAAGTTAGTTGTAATTTCCAAAATGTTGGAGTTCCAGAGAAGACCAGAGAAAGACGTTTGTCTTGTTTACATCAGGGTCCCCCATTTTCAATTCATATCGACATTTATGACATACACAACAGAGAAATATACATACGGTGGGGTGGAGACTGTACATTTGGAGGGGGTGGGTGGGTGGGAGAAAAATATACATATGGCGGGGAGAGAATATATACATGCGGTGGGGAGGAGACTGTCTATTAAGGGGTGGTGGGGGGTTTGGGCATTTACAGTGGCCAGTTTCGAATTGCAGCCTCCCGTAGGTGCTCTTTAAGAGCGGTTTTGAATGTGGGTAGGGATTCACATTCCTTTACAGCTTTGGGTAGGGCGTTCCACATTGATGTGGCATAATTGCGAAACGTGTTTAGTCCCTTGTTTGAGCCGAATCTGGGTTTAACATGATTTGTTGAGCTTCCTCTGGTGTAGTGGTCGTGGTATTCACTGACCTTTGGGAAGTATTTTGACATGTACATGGGTACCTTAGTCGTATAGTGTATCTTGTAGACCAGGCCCATTGCAAGTTGCTGTACTCTGTCGTCTACTTTAAGCCATCCTAGGTTGTCAAAGTGGGCAGGGGTGAGGTGGGTTCTGGGGGTAAGGTCAAGTAGTAGTCTGACCAGTTTGTTTTGTGATGTTTGTAATTTTGTTTTTAGCGCCTTTGAGGTGCTTTGGTACCATGAGGTGCACGCATAGTCGTAGTACCCTTGAATGAGTGCTCCTGCCAGAGTCTTCAGGGTATTCTTGTTTACCAGAGAGGAGATCCGGTACAAGAATCACAAGCTCAGAAGGTTTGAACAGATGACAGCAGTCCCCATGCGATGCTCTCCTTGGCACTCTGAGGGAAGTTTAGAGGCGGCTTGAACACATGCAAAGTAAACGGACGGAGGCGAACAGAGCGAGACAGACGCATCTTCCTTGTGGCACGAACTGAGGCTCCTGTATCCTATTTCCTTGTAGCACATTTCTACACATCAGAGCAACAACTTGACTGGACTCAAGAGACGGGCCTACATGCAGTGAGCACGATCAAAATCCTAAATTCCCACTTAAGAAACAGAGAATGTGTCACTTTGTAATGTTTAATTAATACACACATTGGTGGTACAAACTGCAATTACCTACTGTATTTTGGTGAAAAGGTCCCCTGATAACATCAATCCAATGCGAATACACATCCCAGTAATTTCAGGCACAAAATTAGCTTCACAGGAACCAGTTAATTAATTATTTCCTTGAGGCAGTGCACTCGTTATTACAGTAATTATTCTGGGGTTATTTTGACATATTAGTCACCTGACATGTTACTCAAATTGCACATAATAGTGGGTAAAATCCAGGAGCAGGTCAAGTCAAGTGGGTAAAATCATATCCTGTGGAAATGTGTCTTTATAAAAGAGATCAGGGAGTAATTCTCAATTCCAGAAGGTCCCCAAGTAACTAATATAAAGTCATGTGTGTACAATAGCCTAGGTTCTAGTGACTGACTCGACCACAAACCAACCAAAGATTTTATTCCCATGAGGTGTGGGGGGTTAAGGGGCGGGGGGGGGTTATGGACCTGAACATCTTATATTGACCCCAAAAAGGTTGAGAATCACTGATATAGAATAATCAATATAAGTGTGTTCTTACACGCCTCCAATGCACACTTTGTGTTCTACCCTGTGCTTGTGGCGTTCTCATGGCATCCTTGTGCGTCCTTGTACGTCCTTGTACGTCCTTGTACGCATGCTGGAAAAACACTGTCCTCTTCTCCTACTGTGCTCCATGGCGCCAACTACTCTAGTGGTCAAAATATCAACTGGATACCTTAACACATTGGTTGCCAGCAGGGGGTGCACGATTTATCGCTAGAGTGCCAGCGCTTTTGTCAATGAGAGGATGGGGATATTTGCGAACGCATAAACTATATCTTAAATTATGGCTATGTGTCTAATACAACCGTCGCTTATCAATGACTTGCTTGCAGTCAACATGTACGAAACGGATTGTTTTTTCATCAGTACATTTCCGTTTTATACCGTTTTGAATACGAGTATAGTTTTGAAGATTTCTAGTGATTTCAGAAAAATCCGCGAAAATAGCCCTTTACTGGAATACACAAAACACGTTGTCATTTTTCGGCCTATTTATGAATAGTTTTCAAATAAATGCTAGATTATCGATAGTATATGTGTACTTATGCACGCTAGAGAAGCGGGCTGAAAAATCGATTATCTATGCCCTGCCTGGCGCTAACGTTACGCACACACACATACACACATGAGACACATTGTGAACGCTGTGAAAAAAAAACTCTGATTACCCCAAGACTGGTAAAATAAAGTCCTTACCTCACATCAGATGTTTTGCAAAAAGATGAATCCAATTCCTGATCGCCATTCCAAATATCGATTGCGTTTATTGATCCAACGTTATACCTCGAAACAGATAATCCACGCTGCTTTCGGTTGCCTCAATGAATGCAATAGTCTCAGGGTACATGGCTCAGAAGTAAAATGTGGAGCCCAGAGTTTTTTTCTCATGTATTTCCATTGACTCCATTCTAATGGGTGCAATACCATCCGGGAGACGATAGGGGGCGGTATTTGCCCTTTTCGAGCTCAGAGCCAGTCCCAATGATAACGTGAGGCTGGATGGATGAAAAATTTATGGATATCGCTAATAAAAGAAATAACGATTAAATAACAAGATTTCTCGTCATTGGCACTCAATGCATGGCGGCCAACAACAAGATTTCTCGTTGTTGGCACCCAATGTGTTAATGATTCAATAGTTGGCGATATTAAAAACGACTATGATAGGACTAGATTCAGTGATTTATCCAGCTAACCCAATCTTTTCTATCAAGTCACAAATGCATAGTTCAAGTTTCAAGTTCAAGTTTCAAGTTCAAGTTTCAAGTCCAAGTTTCTTTAATAGTTGTCATACAGAAGTACAGAATACTTTTATACAAAATGCTTCTTTCTGTTACGCTCCAGAGACTGTGCTAGAACCATAGAACCAAAGAGGTTGAGAATGACCCAGTTAGCACTTAGTATAAATAATTTTTTTTATTTACTTCATCTGACCCCTACTCCTCTTACATATGCTTAATCTGACCCCTACTCCTCTTACATATGCTTAATCTAACCCCTACTCCTCTTAAATGTGCTTCATCTAACCCCTACTCCTCTTAAATATGCTTCATTTGGCCCCTACTACTCTTAAATCTGGCTAGATAAATTTCTTGCCTACAGTACAGGTGTAAAAAAATATATATAATACAAAAAAGAAAAGTACCAGTCAAAGAGTTGGCAGCACCCAAAAAACTATTTCAACCGCTAGTGTGGGACCCTTAGAGAGAGAGAGAGAGAGAGAGTGAGAGAGAGAGAGAGAGAGAGAGAAGAGAGAGAAGAGAGAGAAGAGAGAGAAGAGCGAGAAGAGCGAGAAGAGCGAGAAGAGCGAGAAGAGATAGATAGATAGATAGATAGATAGATAGATAGATAGATAGATAGATAGATAGATAGATAGATAGATAGATAGATAGATAGATAGATAGATAGATAGATAGATATAAATATTCTCAACCCATTGACTCCCATTGACTTACAATGAGAATCATCCTTCCATTGCTTGAATAAGTGCATGGCCTGGTTCCAAAGCAATTGTTAGAATATTGACCATCTGTCTGTGGCTTTTACAGCTCCTAATTGCAGGTGCTACAGTTTCATCCTTGCTTTTTATGCGGAAGGAATCCAATTATCATTACTTTCCAGGTCATAAATATTTCTGGCTCATTTCATTATGGAGGCCAAAGAGTGCGGTTGTACATGCAGACCTGTTTAGCAGAGTGGCATGGCATGAAATATGCAAATGTGTAAAAATAAATAAAGAAATCAACTATGAGAGTGATGGTGGGGGGGGGGGGGGGTTGTCACTGGGAGAAAGATCAGGAAGGGTCGCATACAGCAGAGATGAAAACATAAAAACACCTTGAAAAAACATTCACTACATACACGGCTCCACAGCCCTGTCCAACACGGACTCTATTAGATGTGTTGAGAGACCATTCTCAAAAATGTTCATGACCATGTTCAAAACAAGTGAGCAGATATGAACTGCATATTACAGATGTACTGTTATGGTATGAACATTTCATATTACGATATCAGTATGTACCGGTAGTCCTCCACACTCCTCCGCATGGAACTCCCTCCCTCAGACCATCAGAGACTCTCCCTCACTCTCCACCTTCAAATCCAGACTCAAAACCTACCTGTTCTCCCTAGCATTCAACCTTCCTTACCCATAACCACCCTCCTCCAACCCACCACCATTTTCCCCCGCCCTACGTTCTCTCCTCTCCTGCCCCCGCCCCCCACCCCCCTTGGTTTTCCCTTACTCTCTTCCCGACTGTCTCCCCTACTCACTCCCGTATTTGTTATCCGTTACTCGTGGTTTTATGTTCCTGTGTATTCTTATTGTTCTCCGTTTCCCTGTGGTTCTATATTTCTTTGTTTTCTTTGTTTCTTTTTTGCCTATTGTCAGCGACTTTGGGTCTTTGAAAAGCGCTATACAAAATGAATTATTATTATTATTACTTCAGACGTAGTCCTCCACACTTCAGACATAGTCCTCTTAAGCCTCTTTCACTCCTATTGTATATGTTTCACTCCTATTGTATTATTGTCCTTTTGAGCTATTTGGGGTCGGGCAGGATACTTTCAAAATTCAATACATCACAGATTTAGATATTGTAATAATTAATCTAATCTGTTGGAGTACTCAAATTCAGTAATCTGATTATCTTTGGTTACTTTGCATCCAAATTAAATTAGATTAACCAATCATTAAAACCTACATGCTGTAGTTTGAATGGTGTTATATATGACCATCAATCATGTCAAGATGTGCAAAATTATGTTTGAGATATTATATAGGCTATTATGTGTGTTTTTTCACGAGGAAACATTTTTGTGAGGACGCCAACAATTAATCACCTATTTATTTCTCAAAAATCAGGCTAGAAAATATATGGATATTTACCTTTTATCGTCTCTCTGTGATAACTTTATTGAGATTATTTTTTTAAACACAGAGAATGTTATCTGAAAACTACAGCTTCACACCTCACATTACCATGCGGTTCAATTTCACATTCGATTTTCCATCCCTAAATATAAACTGTGATGCATTATTATTGCCGTTGGAAACGGGAAACAGAATACAGGTGCAGGTTTGTTTTATTAATCAGATTATTGGGCTCCCATTACATCCTTGACTCCCTCAACCCTGGAGGTATTGGCTTAACAATGCATCCGCTGATATCTAATCTATTATTCAGGAAAACACCCAAAACAGCCAGTGTACCATTCGACCTTGACAGATGCACCCGAGCACTCTAACACAAGGCCTTTCTGTTGTCCTGTTACTTTAATTATTCATCCTCAAGCTTTTACTGAAATATGGACCTGAAATAGCCAGTCGCCAACAACGTGAGCTGGAGAGAGATGTGGATGAAAAAGATGTGAGGGGAAGAGAGAGAGAGAGAGAGAGAGAGAGAGAGAGAGAGAGAGAGAGAGAGAGAGAGAGAGAGAGAGAGAGAGAGAGGGGGGAGAGAGAGAAAGAGAGAGAAAGAGAGAAAGAGGGAGGGAAGGACTGAGAGGGAGGGAGAGAGAGAGACTGTGTTTGTGCATGCTTGGGTGGGTGTGGTCAGTGCATGTGAGTATGTGTATATGTGAGAGAGAGAGAGAGAGAGAGAGTGACAGAGAAAAAGAGTGAGACACAGAAAGAGAGAAAGAGGAATAGAGACGGAGAGTGTGAGAAAGAGGTTGAGTGACAGAGGGAAAGAGAGATGGAGAGAAAAAGAGAGAGGGACAGAGAGTGAAGGCAATTAGGACAATCCAATACACACACGCGCACACACACACACATGCACACACACACACATGCACAAACACACACACACAAAACACACACAGGGTTAGGTAGGTAAAAACAATTTTAAATGCAATCGGTTACAGATTACGGGAGAATCTGTAAAATCCACTGGAATAATCAAACCTAATAATCTGACAAAACACATAATCCGAGTGTGTGGTTATCTTCAGATTGCTTTACCTCCTAAATCCATAGAATAAGAAAAGCTGAAAAGTATTTACAGACTGGAATTGAACCATTATTTCATTATTTGATTATCAACCATTATTTCATGATGTATGTTATTTTGCCCTGGCATGCACGGAAACCTGACACGGCCACATGCTGTGTGATGGTGTGTGTTCTGGCATGATAGAGTCATAAAAGACTCATTATAAGTCCAAGCGTAGCCTGCCCAAGACTTATTCACGACTGAGTCAAGACCAAAAATGGTCATAGCCGACACCAACACCAGAGACAGTTTTGTTTTTGATATATTACAATACCATACATGTATACAATTTCTATTCAGAATGTATAGGCTATACACTATAGCCTATAGTGTCCTCAAAGCAGCAGAGTCTGAGACCACCAACAGTGTCTAAAGAAGAATCATGCTTCACTTATTGATCTTCATAATCGCCATCATCATTATCGTCATCATAGGAATTAAATTTAAATTACGATTTCGTCTTCCCACGATCATGAAAACAAGATAATCGAGATAAAACTATTATTGTGCCACGTGCTGTGTTGCTCTCATTTTGTCTTGTGTTGTAAATGCAGCGCATGCTTCCTTCACAGTGGTGCACTCTGCCCCTCCCTCCTCAAGCCCAAACAGAGCTCATATTGAAAGGGAGGGCTCAAGTTATTTTGAAACGTCTTAGGTAACTTGTAGAAGATGACAGAAAGGCAGCCTTTCGAGAAGAAAGGTAAAACAAATTCAGTCGTCGTGATGTTCTCAAATCAAGTAGAGTAATCGTGTTTAACTCATTGACCGCCACGCTGTTTTCTCATCTCTACTCAATGGCGCCAGCGTTATTTACCATTTTAGTGTGTTCTGTATTATAGCTATGGAGACAATAGTATGGCTCATTTGACAGGCACTATTTATAGTACAAACAGTTCATTTCTACATCCCTTCGTTTGTGCGCCATACCACGGTAAACATCACCCCGTTTCAAAATAATCTAGTCTTTTTTCCTAGATCACGACATAAAACGCGTTATATGCATTATGCCCAAATCGTTCGGGTCGCTCGCCTGAAACTCCAAATACTTCCAAAACAAGGGTATATACCATAAATTATACATATGTGTCTTCACAAAATCATCAAGGGGGGGGGGGGGGGGTCATCTTTAGGGATGGGTACCGAATTCGGTACTTTTGAGGTACCGAACCGAAACACGTCGAGTATCGAATCAAGTGAGAAACCGAAAAAAAAATAAAAAAAAAATAATAATATTATGCTAATAAATACGCTGATGTTATTGAACGTGTAACTATATAACGTTAATGCCACAAAACGAATGCCTTTGTTAATCATGTAGTAACTTTATAATAAGAAGAAGAAGAAGAAGAAGAAGAAGAAGAAGAAGAAGAAGAAGAAGAAGAAGAAGAAGAAGAAGAAGAAGAAGAAGAAGAAGAAGAAGAAGAAGAAGAAGAAGAAGAAGAAGAAGAAGAAGAAGAAGAAGAAGAAGAAGAAGAAGAAGAAGAAGAAGAAGAAGAAGAAGAAGAAGAAGAAGAAGAAGAAGAAGAAGAAGAAGAAGAAGAAGAAGAAGAAGAAGAAGAAGAAGAAGAAGAAGAAGAAGAAGAAGAAGAAGAAGAAGAAGAAGAAGAAGAAGAAGAAGAAGAAGAAGAAGAAGAAGAAGAAGAAGAAGAAGAAGAAGAAGAAGAACGGGTCGGGGGGGTAACCACCGGGCGCTACTACCACCCCTGCCCGCGACACAGAGTGAACGGTGCACGACCAGAGTGGAGACTTCGAATTGGTGTTTCACTTTCAATAACGAATGCGTGCTTGCCGAATCCCAAACAATATTCATGCTGCAAAGTCATCCTCTAAAGATAGACATTTAGACTAGAGGCAAGCTATATGCTATAAAGAGTAGACTACTAAAAAAAAATGCATGTGCAATAACCGCGGCGGTCTGAAATATTTCGCAAATTTGTGTGGTAAGGAAAACATCAATACCACGGCAGCTCTAGGCAGCTGTGCCAGGGAGACTCAGGGAGCTCCGGCCAAGTGTTTAGCGCGGGGATCAAAGGAAAAAGATCAAAGGATCAAAACCTGATCATTCGCGGGTATGGCGCTCAACCATTGGCGGCGAAACCCGACTTATCTCGGGTTTGGCGGTCAATGAATTCACGCAATCACATCCCTGGTTAAGGGTACCGACCGAATTACATCTGTACTACAGAGTACCGATTCACACTAGATCAATCTGTACCAAATTTCAGTACCTTTACATATTAGTAGAAGAGTGTAATGTACTAGAGGGAGCCTTATGATGAGAGCCTGTCCCCTCTCTTGGGTCTTTGGAAAGACCAGACGAGGTCAGAGGAGTTTAATAGTATTTACAGAGGATGGCCAGATAATGTTGATATTTAAACATTTACATTAAAAACATAATATATGATCATGCAATTTATTTTGTGTGGTGTGTTACAACAATAAATAACTATATGTTCTAAATAAATAACAATGTTCACATTTTTTACAACTGAAATAATTTTTTTGTTATTACAGAGAGAGTTAAGTACCGAAAAAAGGTACCATTGGGTACCGATAGCGAATTCCAGGAACTGGCACTGGTACTGGTACTGGTATCGGTACAAATGTGAACGGTACCCAACCCTACAGAACATCAAAAGTTGTGAATGTTCACGGCAAATTTTGTGTCAAACCAGTCGTTATTTTTGAGACATCCTGTTCACAGACAAACAAATGGTAATGAAACCACTTGATGGAGGAGGGGAAATAAGCACTGCAGTCAAACGACCTTCATCGGGTATCCCAACAAGCCTCTTCAGCTTCAGCATACATGAGAGCACTCTCTATCAAATGAACTAAATCA
Organism: Notolepis coatsorum; assembly: GCF_963971535.1. Classification (NCBI taxonomy): domain Eukaryota; kingdom Metazoa; phylum Chordata; class Actinopteri; order Aulopiformes; family Paralepididae; genus Notolepis; species Notolepis coatsorum. The sequence goes on along the minus strand of NC_140170.1, from coordinate 162,103,125 downwards.
ATCAAACAATCAATAAATCAACCATGTTAGGGGAGACGATACACGGTCAATCCATGAGGCTGCGATCTAAGTCGCTGCAATGTACAAATATTGTTTCAGATAGTTACATATTGTTACAATACTGTATATTGTAAAACCATTCAGCAGTTCAGAATTCTTATTTTGCTGTTCAGGTTTAAATAATATGGCCCTTTGGTTTGGGTTTTACATTCCAGTTATAAGCAGAGAATAACAATAAACCTGCATAAACAATAAACCTGCATTCTAAAACTCATTTTGGTTGCATTTTTGTGACTTAAAAGATTGGTTGGGACTTGGGACATTGTTTGTTTGGGCTCGATCACAGTATATTGTAACATATTGGTAGGGATGCACCGAATGGGAAATTCTTGGCCGAAACCGATACCGAAAATAGGAAACAGTTGGCCGAAAACCGAATGCCAAAAGGCCGAAAATGATTAATATAAATATATATATAATGTTTTTTTTTAGCTACCTGATTATGGCAAAAGACATGATTATGGCAAAACTTAACTTAAATAATATTAATAATCACTATTATGGGCCCATAAAACATTTATTCAGCACTTTTGAATGAATACATTAATTCCAGACTGACTGCTGAAAGATTGTACAATTTAAACAGTTTCTCTTTGCATACAACAAAATGTGCATTAAAGTCAAGTGCATTTTCTTTTCTCTGTAGGATAACTACAACAAAGTGCATTCAGAACAAAGCCAAGGTGCTTTAAAACTGCATAACGATCTGCATAAAGACACACACACAGGACTGTTGTATTTACTACATCTCCCATGACTCTTAGCGGGGGATGACGTAGCTTACGAGAGACTGGTCAAAGAGGAATGGAAGCGTTAGCTAGCTTAACGCTAACGTTTAACCGCGACGGGCATATAGTAATGGCGAGGATATAAAGCATGTTAAAAGACGCATTTATTGGATGCGTTGCTCGCAGAGTTTATAGAAACAGCGCAACTCCCAAGAGGAGTTAGTTATCACAGGCTGCAGAATGCAGGAAGAGCTGCCAAACAGCTCACGGTACACGTTGCACGTTTTGATTACGTCATCACAACAACACTTTAGGTTATGAACGTTACGTAACCCTGTTCTTTGACATTCAGTGATATATTTTCGGTGCTAAAACCCTTTCGGCCGAAAGCCGAAAGAGCCTTTTTGACCATTTTCGGCCGATAATCATCGGCGGCCGAATATTCGGTGCATCCCTACATATTGGTCCTATGTTACTGCATTTAATCGAATGTGCTCATATTGTGCTCATATGGGTCTCATTATTGTATTGTCAAATTTGCAACATCGCCTAATATTGAATAGTTTTCGTAAGAGTTGAAAGTGTTATATTTCATATACTGACATTGCGTCTCGCTCTGCCATAATGATATCGTCTCCATGCACCTATTGTGCACATGAAAAAGTTGACACATGCACGTCACTTGCATGTGACCACGCCTACTCCTGTGTGTTCCTTCAAAACACAGGAAGTGGTCACGATCACGCCCTTCTTCGTCTTTTTCCAGCGTGAGATTGTTCATATGCTTTTCAACCAGTGGAAGTTATTATGAAGCGAAAGGAGAAATTAAACAATGTTGGACTTTCGCCGGAGGTTCGGAACGGCGGCCCTATTCTGGTTTGTCCTCGATTGGCAGTGGACCGACGGACTTCGCGCGACGGTCGAGCCACGTCGTGCTCAGGTAGGGCCGACACCGGCAGGTTTTGGTACTAGCATGTTCATTACTGCTTGTTGTCCCGTGAGACGACCGGGCGGTGTGATGGGGGGCTGTGTATTTGGATGAATGTGGTCAACATGACACGTTGTTAAATGTTTTTCCAATTGTCATGGCGCGCACAGCTACTGCTAATGCTTTCGGGACGCCGCTCCCATGCGTTCCGCGGGGACTGTGTCCAGTTTTCCCCCCGCTTAACCCTTACATTACTGAAGGTCAATCGGTGTCTAATGTTGGGGGTTTGGCTGAGGCTTATTTACCCTTTACACGGGTGGATGGTCTGACGACGGGGCTCAGGACAGGTGTGCCGTGCTTAGAGAAGCAGGTGGCATCGGTCCTTTGCCCTGACATGGTAGAGCGGTATCCCGCCCGGAAGCCGACGCCAAGGGGCGAGTCGGCCCGGCAGGTGGCTGAGTGGGCTGATGAAGCTTATACCGCCGCAGTACAGAATTTAGCAGCAACTAATAACATTGCTCAATTGGCTGCTTTTCTGTCAAAAATGGTGTCGGGTGATGGGGTCTTAGGGCCAGCCGACATCAAAACCATCACGCATGGTTTTGAGGTTATTCAGCTTTTGACCCAGCCGCAGGCAATAACCACAGGGAGGGCTAGGATGCTGTCGACTCTTGTTCACAGACATCTTTGGTTGGAGCAATCTCCCCTGGAGGAGGAGAGGAGAGTTCTCCTCCTCAGGGCTCCCCTCTCCGTGGATGGACTTTTTGGTCTGTCAACGGAGGCGCGGGCGGTATTTGACCGGGGCCCCACGCCGCCCCACACCGCGCAGCCAGAGGTGAGAGAACGGTCTCGCCAGCGGCTGCGGCGGGACCCCCGACCGGCGGCCATGAGTCCCCCGCCTGGGATAACCTGGAAACAAAGAGAAGGTTATCACGGTGCCGACAGCCTCGGCGGCCGAGGGATCGGCTGTATTAGACGGGCACGCCATAAAAAAACGTTGCCATCTAGCTGTGTCTAGCACGCTCTCCGTTCACTCCCCCCCCGCTATACTATGGGATTCAGGGCTCTGTTGTGTCCCCTCTGGCTGCGGGCCGCGTTCTTCTAGTGAAGCACAAGCGGCCCCACATATAACTTCTCATGAAGACAGGGGCTGACACCCAGCTGCTAGCTAGGCCTGGGTCTGTCTATGAGGATGCTGTACTGTCAGGAGGCTCCCGCACCACACGTTTGGTGAGCCTGGTGTTATATCTGACGACGGAGCAGGGTTCTCTGTATCAAAAAATCTTTGTCAGAGGGGGAACCCTAGGCCCAGGAGGTCACAGCGCGGGTTCCCCCAGCCCCGCCCTCGCCAGGCCGGGTATTACGTTAGTGCCTCCCCCGTCCAGACTTCCAATCCTAGCAGCGGTAGTGAGTCAGGCACACGTAATTTGGGTGGTAGTAATATCACTACAGGGCTACGGTGTGTAGGGACTCACCCTATCGGGCAGCATGGGGACCACACACCATGCATGTCCAGCCGCAGAGCAGGCTGTCCCCAGCAAGCTACGGGAAGATGCTCAGCGGGGGAACTACCTCATTCACCGGGGGTGATGAGCGCTCCCCCATATCAGACCGCCCCTTTCTGTCGGGGTCCCCCCTTGGGTACAATTGCCTCATTGGTAGAGTCAGGGTGCGATATCCCGACTCCACGAGACACCTTGCTCGCGTGGTTGGCGAAACCAGGGTTTGCAATGCACAGCGGGAGGGACCGGGTCACCTATTTACGATTCTTAGCGGACCAGCGGCAGTTGGCGGCGGGGCGCTTTGGGATTTTTACCACGTATGGCTACAGAAGTGCCATATGTCGGCGTGGATGGAGAGAACGCTGAGGGCGGGGCTTGTGTTACAGTTTGCACACCCCCACCCTCCGTTTTTGGGTTTGGTACGGACTCTATTGTCAGAGTCCACGGCAGTGACAGCTCTGGCCGAAGAGATTCGTTCTCTGGTGGCGAAGCAGGCCATCGTTGTGGTCCCATGGGAGGACGCGATGAGTTGCGTTTACTCCCGATATTTTCTGGTGCCCAAGAAATCGGGAGGTGTCAAACCCATACTGGACCTGTCTGCGTTCAATCGGTTGATTGAACGTGGTGAGAAAGTTCCGAATGTTGACCGTCAAACACCTGTTAAGCGCTGTCAGAGTGGGAGACTGGTTCACCTCCATAGACCTGAAGGATGCGTGTAGAGCCTTTACCTATAAGCATACTGCGAGGGGCAAGTGGGCTGGCTTGAGTTAGACGCGTGCTTGAAGAATTCAATGTCCAGAGTGCTCGTATCATTTTCAATATGCCAATCCTTTTATTGACCATTATCCACCAAGTAATATATACAAAAACTCTTTTTACTAATAACACTGAACGCCGACCTATATGGCACATCAACACGAACACGACAAGACACGGTCAAAAACTGTTTGGCTATTCCCCTTGCGCACCTGGGGCTCGTCACCCACTGATCAGTATATATGGGTAACCACCCCCTGTGGTGGTTGCCATGGTGACTGATAATGCCACACCTCTGCACCGCGAGTTAAAATAAAACTAAATAAACAGAAGGGCATTTTGGCTCCAACAATGCGTATTTTCACATCCCGATCTTCCCTCCTCACAGGAAATACCTACACTTCCTGTTTCAGGGCATAGCGTACGAGTACCAGAGGCTGCCGTTCAGCTACTCTCTGGCTCCTCACACCTTCACCAAGTGCGTGGAGACCGCGCTGGGGCCTCTGCGTCGTCAGGGGATTCAAATTGTATTCTACCTAGACGACCTTCTGGTCCTCAGCCGGTCAGAGGAGATCACCAGGTCTCATACCAGGCAGGTGGTGGAAATCCTCACCAGCCTGGGTTTTGCTGTGAACTGGAAGAAGAGTACTCCTCTTCCCAGTCAACAGGTGGAGTACTTGGGCTTAATTCTAAGCTCAAGGTCTATGAGGGCAACCCTCTCAGAGCGGCGGCGAGAGGATATTCTCGGCGCGCTCGGGAGGTTCCGTCCTGGCAGGACGGTTACGGCGCTGTCCGTGATGCACCTGCTCGGTATGATGGCATCTGCTCAAACTGTGGTCCCTCTTGGCCTCCTCTTCATGAGGAGAATACAGAGGTGGTTTTTCAGTATGAAAATAGACCCTGTGAGAGGCAGGTGGAAGCAGCTGAAGGTTCCCATGTCAGTACTGGGGGACCTCGCCCACTGTCTTTGATCACCAGCGGGGTCCCCATGAGCAGCAGGCTATCACACATCACGGTCTTCACCAACACCTCCCTCACGGGATGGGGGGGGACGTATCGGACCGACGCAGTAGGGGGCAGCTGGCAAGACCATGCTGCCCGGTCTGCACTACATATCAATGTGTTGGAATTGAAGGCAGTGCTTCTAGTCCTCAAACAGCTCGGCCATCGTGTGGTGGGCAAGCATGTTCTGATCAGGACGGACAGCACGACGTTGGCGTCGTATATCAACAGACAGGGAGGAGTACGCTCCCCCCGTCTCCACCGGGCGGCGGTCGAACTCTGGCTATGGGCGTCTCTCAATCTGCGCAGCCTGAGGGCTCTCCACACCCCCGGCAGGGAGAATGTTGGTGCAGACGTGATGTCGTGGGGCGGTCCCCACCCAGACGAGTGGGGACTACGTCCAGACATAGTCAGACAGGTCTGGGACCGGTTCGGGGAGGCCGCGATGGACCTGTTTGCAAGCAGTCAGTCCTACCAGTGCTCTCTGTGGTTCTCGGTCAGTCGGAAGGACAACCCCTCTCTGGGAGTGGATGCCTTCTCGATGTATCCGTGGCCGCCCGGGATTCTGTACGCGTTCCCCCCCATACACCTGATAGCTCAGCTGTTGGAGCGGGTACGTCAGGAGCGCAGGACTTTGATCCTGGTCGTGCCGGACCGGGGCACAGCCGTGTGGTTCCTGGCCCTGATTCAGCTCTTGGTGGCCCCCGCCGTGGCCTGTCCCGTGGTCACAGAGGGCCCTCTCTCAGGCACGCGGAACACTGTTTCTGCCTCCTGTTCTGGGGCAGCCTCTAATGGCTTGGCTGCTGAAAGGGTGAATCTGGAGGGGATGCGTCTTAACTCTACTGTGGTTAACACCATCCAGAATGCGCACGCTCCATCCACTACCGCGGTTTACGCAGGGAAGTGGCGTATGTTTCAAGAGTGGTGTGAGGTTGGGGGCCTGGACCCGGTGTCATGCCTCCTGGACTCGGTTGTCCTTTCTCCAGTCTATCCTGGATAGGCTGTCGGCCTCGACAGTGAAGGTATACACTGCAGCTATATCTTCTTGTCATGTGGGCATTGAGGGCAGAACGCTGTTCAGCCACCCTCTCGTGAGACGTTTCCTGCTTGGCGCACGGCGTCTCAAGCCTGTCGAAAGGCTGTTGGGGGCCCCATTTGAGCCTCTTGAGCAGGCGCCATTGGATCGACTGTCTTTCAAGACCGTGTTCCTTCTGGCCATCACCTCCGCTAAACGTGTGGGTGAGCTGTGTGCTCCCTGGATGCACTAGAGTGCCTGTCTATTCAGGCCGATAACATTGCCTGAACATAACATTGCCTTTGTGCCAAAGAATATCCGCTCCAGGGATATTGTGCTCCAGGCGTTTCACCCTCCTCCTCACGCTAGTGAGTTGGAGGCGAGCCTTCACCTGTTGTGTCCTGTCCGTGCGCTGATGGTTTACCTTAGTCGCACGCAGGATCTCAGGGCTACCGATCAACTGTTTGTTTGTTACGGTGGCTCTCACGCGGGTAAGGCGCTGTCCAAGCAACGCCTGTCACATTGGTTATGCGAGGCCATTGCCCTCTGCTACACTTTGGCCAGACTGGTTCCCCCCGCAGACATCAGGGCACACTCCACTCGTGGAGTGGCGGCCTCCGCTGCCCTGTTTGGGGGGGCCTCTGTGGAGGACATCTGCGCTGCGGCTTCCTGGTCCTCCCCGGGTCCTTTTGTTAGGTTTTACCTCATGGACATGACTGGGGGCTCTGTCTCCCAGCCAGTCCTGAGGGCCGGGACCTCTCCTGCTCCCCGCCATTAGGTGGGCTAGCAGGTGTGTGTGGGTGTGGACCACGGAGTGCTCTGTCACACGTGGTCCCGCTTGCACTGTGCGTTCTAGGGTGACTGGTCCCTTTTTCGCACTTTGGTTGGAGTTGACTGCCTGCCCCCCCCCCCCCCCCCTCGTTAGGACGGGCGGGTGGGCGGGACTCCCCTCCTCCCTGGCAGGGGCTTATGGGCCCTCAGGGGGTGCATTTGACGTGGCCACGCGTCCGCTCTGCCCCTTTGATCTCATTATGGCAGAGCGAGACGCGGTGTCAGTATATGAAATATAACGAAGGTTATTCTATAACCCTAGTTATATGAATAGAATACTGACTGAGGGTCTCGCTCTTCAGTGCCCTGAGGACCCTTGGATGTTTTTCACGCATGGAATTCAAACTTGGAAGAGCGTGACCACTTCCTGTGTTTTGAAGGAACACACAGGAGTAGGCGTGGTCACGTGCAAGTGACGTGCATGTGTCAACTTTTTCACATGCACAATAGGTGCATGGAGACGATATCTCATTATGGCAGAGCGAGACGCTCAGTCAGTATTCATATAACTAGGGTTATAGAATAACCTTCGTTTCATATTGTAGTGAAGCTCTCTCTCCTCTCCATCCTCTCTGTTGTTGGTTTCCCTCCATCTGTTGGGACTGAGGAATTATGTATATATATATATATATATATATATATATCTTCACATTGAAGAGATTCACTCCAAAATGACTCAGCCTTCATTTAAAATAAAATGGGTGTCAGACGTTATTGATAGTAATTGCTTTTATGAGCTGATTTTGCTTGTAAAACAGTAACTTTTCTGAAGGAGCCATCGTTTATACTTTGGAAAATATTGAACAGGAGCAATGAATATATTCGGTAGCAAAGTGGTGTCGCTTTTTTAGAGAGAAATCCATCATGTTCTTATCTGCTGTAGGGAGGAGGAGGACTACAGATTATTGCCATTTGGCCTAAAGCCCAGTTCAGGACACTTTATTTTTACAGGCCTATATTAACTGACAAATGATTTAAACTGCCACAGGCCTAAACTGATAAACATAGCTACTTTAAGAACACTATGTACACACGCACGCCCACACTCGCACAAATTAACATATATGAGCCCCCCCCCCCCCCCCCACACACACACATACTTACACACCCTCAATGCACAGGCGTGCACGTGCACACGTTATCCACATATACACACTTTGATATACAGTATGCACAGCTGTTTGGGTAGTCTGAGTTGAAAGGGGAGGATGTGGAGAGGTTCCCAGAGGAGCGTGGGAGAAACACGCAGCCCTCAAAGCCTGGAACTGTGTCAAGCACCTACTCCCACTACATAGCCCGCGGTTCCTAGTAATACAGCCCATGTTCCAGAAGGAAATCAATATTATGTTGCGCTTGTTTAAAAATTTATAGTTATTATGGCATACTAATACGGACGGCTAGTATCGTAGCGCGCTGCGCGCAACTTCTCCACAGGAACCTATATCCGCGAAGTGGGCATAATCAGTAGAAGTAACGCTAATTCTTTTTCCGTCAGTAAAGCAAAATATCTATTTTGAAAATAAAAATCTACGAGTAATGTGTAGCCTAGTACTCGTTGGTATACTACTACTAGTGCCACTTTGAAGTTACATTCGGTGATGAGCTGTTTTTACACATGAACAGAGTACAGATCGAGTGCCACTGCCAACACAACTGCTTGTCAAATTGCTCCACACACTAGCAGAAAAAAACGGTTTACACACTAATCTCAAACGTTAACGACATTTGCGTTCTTACCTTTCTTTGTGACAGAGACACGTGTTGTTCACCGATCCGTCTCAAGTTCAACAACAACATGTGTGTTTTGGTTGTGCATCATCCTCCTCTCTGCTGGACCAGTCCGACACATGCTGCTCACTGCGCGCTCCACAAGCAGCCACTGACAGTCTGGTGAGTGTGGAGCTTCTGCCTCCTCTCGCTCTCTGGGCTGTTGTTGTTGGTGTCCGATTCCTAGATGGAGCCTATCGGAGGGTGACTGTATTTCGCGCCTTAGTGACAGGAGGAGGGCGGTTCCACGTTTTATTTATTATGACGGCCATTCGGACGACACCCGAAGTACAGGTCTAAAACACAAGTTGAATTACTTTACTGTGGTTTAATGCGGAGACGGGGTAGATGATCAACCATCACCATCACCACACTTGGGACCGGGCAGTGATGCACATGGAACATGGTAAATTGTCTTCAGGTTCAAGGTCAAACAAGAACATCAGCCTCCACACACTGAGGACGGCAAGGAGCTGAATCAACCGTGTGTCGATGACAAGTTTCTGTTTGCATTGATGGAGACTTATAAAATAAAACATTTGAAATTAAGTAAGCTGAGGTGAAACTTAAAGGGTAATGTCACCCATTTTGAGAATGCACATTATAAATGGGGTGCATTTTAAGTGCTTTACAATGTATGCCTCATGTTCACACTTCACAGTCACACACCGATGGCGGAGGCAACCATGATGCACGGTAATGTGAATTACATGAGAATTCTTAAAATGGTAAATGGCGCATTTATATAACAGCTTTTATCCAAAGTATACTTTACAATTCTGTTCCTCACATTCACCCATTCACTCACTCACACTGACGGCTGGGGGCAACCATGCAAGGTGCAACCTGCTCATCAGGAGCAATTAGGGGTTAAGTGTCTTGCTCAAGGACACGTCAACACGCTGCCTGGGAGGAGTGGGAATCAAACCGGGAACCTTCCGATTACCAGATGACCGCTCTACCTCCTGAGCCACTGTTGCCCCCTAAAATGGGTAACATGCCCCTTTAAGGATTTGGGCACTAGTACAGCTAATCTAGCTGACTGACATTTCTGTATTAGCCTCAAACTCTGGCTGGTGAGGATTACCTCCCTGGCCCCAAGGTCCAGAACACTGTGCATGTGGACACAGGCTAATAACAGCCACATCTTCATCCCTGGCAGTGAGTATTAAAACGTCTCTACAAGCGTTTACCACCCTTTCATTTTGAATAGAATTCTCCACACCAAAATAGTCCTGGTGGTGGGAACATCTGCGGAACCCTGACGTGGAAAGAAATCAAAGCGGTCCCGCGTCAGTCACACTGTTCCATTTCACAGTCTGACAGCCTGAAGACATTCAAGATAACACAATCTGTATGGCTTGAATTCATGAATGTTCCCATTAGGGAACAACAGCACGATGAATCATGCCAGAGACAATGGTGATAGTGAAGAGACGCAGAGTCTATGTGTGATATTTACTTCACTGTGGCAATCTCACTTCGGAACACCACAAGTAAACATGAGGATATAATATTGGCTTGAAGCACCCACTTAGACTATATCCATATTATGGATATACTCTCTCTCTCTCTCTCTCTCATCTTGCATGTGTGCGTGTAGGCGTTTATAGAGAGGGAGATTCTGATACCGGTTTCAATGTGAATGCAACATAATGGAATGAAACATATGCGTGTGTGTGTGTGCATGTTTTCTCTAACACCAAGTTATCAGTTCCCTATAGCAAACTGAATGAAAAAAGTTGATTAGGTAATCCACCTGGGCATGGATGGTATTCGACGAGATTCGTCGGTATTTCGACGAGAATCACAAGTGAGAGTACGATGGTGCGTTGGCATTCCACGTGAATAACGAGTGAGAATATGCATTTTGCGGCAGCAATGATTTTTTACTTCCATATCTTCACCAACAATGCAAGCAGAGAAGCAGCAGATTAACGAGAGGGGGAGGTGGTTATCATTAATTGTATTATTGTTATAATATTCTTATATAAAAGATACTTTTGCAGACGAATGCACCCAACCCTGGAGAAACCCAGGGACCCGCTCGCTACCTTCCTCTCTCTATGTAATCAGACACAAGGGCCAAATTGGCTCAATCTCTCGATGGTGACGATGACAGCCCTGCATTCCCTGCCATTTTCCTTGGCAAGGAGGAGAAAGTGGGACTACAGCTGTCCTCCGCTCCTCGGCCCGTATAATGGCTGGTTTCCGTCCCCTCTCCACTCCATCCCTCCCACAGCTGCCGGCCGTCCCCTGTTCCCAGTCTTCCTCCCTCTCCCTCGTTTGAGGCGAAGCCAAGCTGCAGCTTGACGGTACATCAGCAGGCAGGGGACAATTACAGAATTGTGGGGAGAGACAGCTGGACCCGGTACCAATTACGCTGACCAGGAGACACACAGACACACACGTCTCTGCCTAATGGGCTCTGTAAGACCATTCTCTACACAGGGTGTCCTTACACGCCGTGTTCATAAGGTCAACCCAAAGTCTGCACTTTCTGTAGTGTCACAAAAGTGGAGATAGAGGTAATAAATGATTTCATTTATTTATTGACAACAACAAGAGCAAAAAAGATAAACAGCACGGAGCAAATGTTGCACAACATCATAATAGCAACAGCTACGACTAAAGTGCATTTCTGTGGAATCACTTGTGCGCCACTGGATGCTAAATATAGGAAAGAACTGTAACAGAGAGCAAGCAAACGACCGGAGTACTGCTTACAGTCCTTTCCTCAAAGTCTACCGGAAGGGGCGACATAACCAGTAGGCATTTAACAGCCTGTTAAAATAACAATGACATCATCAATGACGTCATCCTCACTGCATTCTTACGTGTATATTGACCCGTCCTCGTGGGCCGATACGGGGACGGCACATTATCCCGTGTTCATTTCAACGGAATAGAACAGATTCAATCGCGATACAAACCGCGGTGATAAAGTGCTGCGAGTGTCGCGTAGTGTGTCGAAGATACAGCAGCCGTGCCAGTTGAAGACGCCTCGTCCTTCACTCAAGGCACGACTACGTGTTCCGTGTTAAAAACAATATACTTTGTGACAGTGTGGCTCCGCCCCTATGCCCCCCCCACCCCCCCCCCCCCTCCTTGTCTAACATTGTCTAAGACAGCGTGAATCCAGTCCACCACGGTAGAGTATGTACTGTAACCCCAGTGTCACTGGGCAGAGTTCCCGAGCAGGATGCTCTTGAGCCGCCTCACTCTGCCCTCCTCTGGCAGCGCCAGGCTCTTCTCCGCCCGCTCCTCCTCCTCCTCCAGCAGCTGCTCGATGTAGCAGGACGAGCCCAGGAGGATGTGCCCCGTGGTCTGCATGGAGAAGAGGGTCCACCTCAGCGCCTCCCTGGATGCACGGGATAGAAAAGGAGAAGATGTATGAAAGGTCACAATTGAACACATTGAAATTGCTGATGATGGGATATTCGTTCTCATTTTACTTATTGGACAATACAGCCTTTTCGTGCCAGAATTGTTCCATCTTTCCTCCCATCCCCCAATTTTGTCGTTCTACCAATTCCCTTCCTGGTCGTTGCGCTGCCCTACTGTCGGACTGGGGAGGGTGTAGAGTACCACACATAGCTGTCAACATTGGCAGGAGACAAAACGTGTACATTTTTTGTGTTTTTCCTCAATATCTCTGCAATGCCTGCGAGTTACCAGTAACTGTATTTGTCATACCATGACAATTCACGACAACTTTTAAAACGGATCAATTTATATTTATAAATCGCATTCAGGAAATTGGGCGTCAGTGAAGGCATGCTCTCCGTGGAGGAATGGGAGGAGGGGACAGGGGAGGCGCAGAGCAAACGGCTGTTCACCAATACATTTACACATTCCTGCATCACATACAGTAACTTTGTATTGTTTTATCCACAGAAGATTTGCAAACCTTTTGTTCCAGAGACAAAAGCCACAGAGTGGGCAATCAAGAGACACTGGCTAAGTTGATTTGACACCATCGGTGCATCAGTCTCTCCCCTGAGCTCTGAGCTTACGGGTCGCTGTTCTTATTCTTCTTCGGGTCGCAACCGTCTCCCTGTCGCGTGTATCGCTTCCGCAACGGAATTCGGTTTCCGGGTTCCTCCGATTGGCCGCGACCCCCACGTGACCCACGCCCCTATCCACCGCTCTGCCGCTGCCGCACGCGGCAGAGCAAGCGGCCGCGGACGCGCTCGCTTCCTCAATTTATACGCATGGAAGTATTGACTGAATGAATGAATGAATGAAAACTTTATTTAACAGATTGCAGAATGGGTACAATACAGTACGGCTCAATACACACAATTGTTAAGGGGATGCAGACGTGAGAAAGACGTTTGTCTTGTTTACATCAGGGTCCCCCATTTTCAATTCATATAGAACGACGCAATATTTTATTTGTTTGTCATGACAAACCAATTACATAATCCAACATATGTGTAAAGGCACAACATATTCCAGTTAACGGTATCTTTTTTTTAATGATTTGTTACGGCGCAATCAATACTTCCATACATTCGGGACCTCCGTGTTTGGGGGTATTCATCAGACAAATCGGATGCGGGGATTCGGCTCCCATCAGGCGGGCAAGAACTGCGGGTTTTCAGCCTCTCCCCTCTCTCCTGGAGCTTAAGGGGGAGCTTAGTATTCCTGCCGCGGAGGTGGCTACAACATCAACACACAGTGACTACATGCAGTCACTGTGTGTTGTTTTATTTGTTTGTCATGACAAACCAATTACATAATCCAACATATGTGTAAAGGCACAACATATTCCAGTTAACGGTATATTTTTTTAATGATTTGTTACGGCGTAGTCGTTTTATATGAATTGAAAATGGGGGACCCTGATGTAAACAAGACAAACTTCTTTCTCAGGTCTCCATCCCCTTAACAATTGTGTGTATTGAGCCGTACTGTATTGTACCCATTCTGCAATCTGTTAAATAAAGTTCTCATTCATTCATTCATTCAGTCAATACTTCCATGCGTATAAATTGAGGAAGCGAGCGAGTCCGCGGCAGAGCGGGCGTATAGGGGGGCGGGTCACGTGGGGGTCGCGGCCAATCAGAGGAACCAGGAAACCGAATTCCGTTGCGGAAGCGATACACGCCTCCCGGTCTGACTTCCTGTGATAACGTTCTAATCTACACTGCTGCCACCTGTCGTCACGGAGGGGAATTGCAGCCATTTTGTAAAAATTTATATGTACAAAATACGTGCCAATTCCGTGAACCGTGAACAGGGCGTGAAGAAGGTTGAAAAAACAGGAGAATCCCGGGAAAAACGGGAGGGTTGACAGCTATGGTACCACATGCTGCCCTACTGTTGGTCTGGGGAGGGTGTAGAGTACCACATGCTGCCCTACTGTTGGTCTGGGGAGGGTGTAGACTACCACATGCTGCCCTACCGTCAGTCTGGGGAGGGTGTAGAGTACCACATGCTGCCCTACTGTCGGGTCTGGGGACGGTGTAGACTACCACATGCTGCCCTACCATCGATCTGGGGAGGGTGTAGACTACCACATGCTGCCCTACTGTCTGTCTGGGGAGGGTGTAGACTACCACATGATGCCCTACAGTCAGTCTGGGGACGGTGTAGACTACCACATGCTGCCCTACTGTTGGTCTGGGGAGGGTGTAGACTACCACATGATCCCCTACTGTTGGTTTGGGGAGGGTGTAGAGTACCACATGATCCCTACTGTTGGTCTGGGGAGGGTGTAGACTACCACATGATCCCCTACTGTCGGACTGGGGAGGGTGTAGAGTACCACATGCTGCCCCACTGTCGGTCTGGGGAGGGTGTAGTGTAGACTACCACATGATGCCCTACTGTCGGACTATGGAGGGTGTAGACTACCACATGCTGCCCTACTGTCGGTCTGGGGGGGGTAATTCCTGAAATAATTGACTCCTTTTAGAGATATGAGGTTTTCAGCAGAGCCTACTGGCGCTGGTGAGGGTAGAGGCAGACAAACGGAGCAGGTCAGATATATAGGAAAGAAAGCGTGATGGTGGACAGAGAAGACGATAGACATCAAAGATAAAACAGACGAGCGAGAGAAGATCAAGCCGGCATAGATAAATCACGGAGAAACGTAAAATACACAGTATCTAGATTTATACAGACATTCCTCACATCGACAGCATCTCGTAAATCTGTCATTTCAGATACGCCTCTAAATCCCATGATTTTACAGCGCAATGTGAGCAGAAGTTGAAGGAGCTCAGGGACCTTGTACTTGTCGATTCTGCACAATTTAATCCTCTGACAGGAGCTGAAGCTGGAGATCAACGCGTGCCTCCCGCAGGATCAGGATGTTCGGCTACTCTGCTTTTGCCCTCATCTGTCATCCTGCGACACACATGCAACACACATGACCCCCCTCATCCTCCTCGTCGTGACCATTCAGTATTAACTCAAGTCGGCATGGGAGGCAAAATGGTGACCCATCTTAAACTCTGCCCTCTGCTCTTGATCCTCCAATCGCAACTGTTACTTTGTCTGAGGAAATTGGAGCTGTAATTGGAGGATAAAAAGAACATTTAAAAAGAAAGAGGGCAGAGTTTGAGGTTAGGTCACTATTTTGCCTCCCATGCCGACTTGAATTACAACTGAACAGTCACTTGGAAAGATGCAAAAAACTGCCTCTGAAAAATGGCCACAAGGGAGCGCTGTGACGTCAGGTGAAAGTAGAGGATGCATGTGCAACCGGACAACTGCACGCCGAAATAAAGGAAAAACATATTTGAATGTTCCCACATGCTTCCCCCGCTACTTTAACAATCAATGTGGATTATGCAAAGTAAGAGGTTGTTACACACATACCGTACACATGATTACACACTAAAACCTGTGTACATGTCGAAATACTTCCCAAAGGTCAGTGAATACCACGACCACAACACCAGAGGGAGCTCCACAAATCATGTTAAACCCAGATTCGGCTCAAACAAGGGACTAAACACGTTTCTCAATTATGCCACAACAATGTCGAACGCCCTACCCATAGCCGTAAAATAATGTGAATCCCTACCCTCCTTCAAAACCGCTCTCAAAGAGCACCTACGGGAGGCTGCCATTCTAAACTGGCCACGGTAAATGTACAAACCCCCCCCCCACCCACCCAACCCCTCCAACGTACAGTTTATTCCACCTCAAATGTATATATTTTCTTTTATGATCTCTGTCTCTTAAACAGTAGGCCTACTGTATATTTGTATATCTTGTATGTCATAAATATCTGGATGTAACAGTACTGTATATCTGTATGTCGTGTATGTCATAAATGTCATGATGAATTGAAAATGGGGGACCCTGATGTAAACAAGACGAAAGTCTCTCTTGGTCTGCATCCCCTTAAAAATGTTGTGTATTGAGCCGTACTGTATTGTACCCATTCTGCAATCTGTTAATAAAGTTTTCAATCAATCAATCACACATGGATGCAGACACTAACACATGGATGCAGACACTTCTTACACACTAACACACATGGATGCAGACACTAACACACATGGATGCACACACTTCTCACACTAACACACATGGATGCAGACACTTCTCACACACTAACACACATGGATGCAGACACTTCTTACACACTAACACACATGGATGCAGACACTTCTTACACACTAACACACATGGATGCAGACACTTCTTACACTAACACACATGGATGCAGACACTTCTCACACTAACACACATGGATGCAGACACTTCTCACACTAACACACAAGGATGCAGACACTTCTCACACTAACACACATGGATGCAGACACTTCTTACACACTAACACACATGGATGCAGACCAGTGGCGTCGTTAGCCCTGGGCTTCCGGGGCTTTAGCCCCGGATGTTTTTCTCCTAGCCTCCCCATTGTCTGTGCTGAATGTTTGTTGTGTTTGGTATTTTTCTTTGGTTTTTAGTACTTTTAAACATCGATTTTGAGCAAGTAGTAGTTTTCATTGATCCTATATAATTGTTTCATTCACCGATTTGTGGACTTTTTTTTAGTGTCTTGAAAGGCGCATTATAAATAAAATGCATTATTATTATTATCATCCAGGAGGGAAAAGACACTTTGGATAGTAGGGACTGCATCTCTGCCTGTCCTGGCCAGGAAACACTTTGCAACTGTGATCTCCTCTGGCAGTAGTTGGATATTGTAATGTGTGGCGAGGGGTTGCAGCAATTCCACTGAGAGAAACTGGTCTGAGGCTGGATAACATGCCTGTATGCCTCTCATACGTTGTTCTCCAACTCATGAGTTGCTCTCAAGTGCTTGCAGCATCCTGTCGAGGACTGGATAGAACAGTCTCTGTCTCAGCTGATTTCCATGAGGTCTGAGCTTGTGCCACAAGATGACTCAACTACATACTCGTCCATCCTTTTCTGCTTCCTCCTTTGGCTGGTAGTATGTTCCTCAATCCCAAGGCCATTACATATGGCCTTTGTCCTGTCATACATGTCCACTGCCATCTCTGAGGTGCGATAACCTTTGAGTGTGTCATGCACTGCACTTTTAAATAGTACAGTTAGGTATTGAAGATGTGCACTTTAACGCAGCAGCACCTGGAGCCATCCATACCCATGTCCAGTGTCCACTGACAAAGACATGCTCATGATACTGTTGTAGAAGGGTGGATTATCCCTGCTTATGGGAGTGGTTGTACACGGCCACCTGGTAGCGGGATGCAGTAGATTTCAATCTATCTGAACCCCCGTCTTTGGGCCCGGAACGTCGTTCTGGAGGGCGGGCAGCAGGAGCGGATGGGGCCCAGGATTTACTAACCTGGGGGGTGGTACTCTGGTCTTCCTCGCCTTCCAGGGCGGTCAGCAGTAGTTCCCCACACACTCTCACTTCCCCCAGTACCTCTGTTAGCCCTCCCACACCTGGTGACTGTTAGTTAAATAAAGATATTGGGCTCCACTCAAAGCAGTACCCTTCCTTGACCACCTGTAGAGACCTTTAACCATATGCTGCGAATAGGGTTTTTTATTTAATCCTCTGACAGGAGCTGAAGCTGGAGATCAACGCGTGCCTCCCGCAGGATCAGGATGTTCGGCTACTCTGCTTTTGCCCTCATCTGTCATCCTGCGACACACATGCAACACACATGACCCCCCTCATCCTCCTCGTCGTGACCATTCAGTATTAACTCAAGTCGGCATGGGAGGCAAAATGGTGACCCATCTTAAACTCTGCCCTCTGCTCTTGATCCTCCAATCGCAACTGTTACTTTGTCTGAGGAAATTGGAGCTGTAATTGGAGGATAAAAAGAACATTTAAAAAGAAAGAGGGCAGAGTTTGAGGTTAGGTCACTATTTTGCCTCCCATGCCGACTTGAATTACAACTGAACAGTCACTTGGAAAGATGCAAAAAACTGCCTCTGAAAAATGGCCACAAGGGAGCGCTGTGACGTCAGGTGAAAGTAGAGGATGCATGTGCAACCGGACAACTGCACGCCGAAATAAAGGAAAAACATATTTGAATGTTCCCACATGCTTCCCCCGCTACTTTAACAATCAATGTGGATTATGCAAAGTAAGAGGTTGTTACACACATACCGTACACATGATTACACACTAAAACCTGTGTACATGTCGAAATACTTCCCAAAGGTCAGTGAATACCACGACCACAACACCAGAGGGAGCTCCACAAATCATGTTAAACCCAGATTCGGCTCAAACAAGGGACTAAACACGTTTCTCAATTATGCCACAACAATGTCGAACGCCCTACCCATAGCCGTAAAATAATGTGAATCCCTACCCTCCTTCAAAACCGCTCTCAAAGAGCACCTACGGGAGGCTGCCATTCTAAACTGGCCACGGTAAATGTACAAACCCCCCCCCACCCACCCAACCCCTCCAACGTACAGTTTATTCCACCTCAAATGTATATATTTTCTTTTATGATCTCTGTCTCTTAAACAGTAGGCCTACTGTATATTTGTATATCTTGTATGTCATAAATATCTGGATGTAACAGTACTGTATATCTGTATGTCGTGTATGTCATAAATGTCATGATGAATTGAAAATGGGGGACCCTGATGTAAACAAGACGAAAGTCTCTCTTGGTCTGCATCCCCTTAAAAATGTTGTGTATTGAGCCGTACTGTATTGTACCCATTCTGCAATCTGTTAATAAAGTTTTCAATCAATCAATCACACATGGATGCAGACACTAACACATGGATGCAGACACTTCTTACACACTAACACACATGGATGCAGACACTAACACACATGGATGCACACACTTCTCACACTAACACACATGGATGCAGACACTTCTCACACACTAACACACATGGATGCAGACACTTCTTACACACTAACACACATGGATGCAGACACTTCTTACACACTAACACACATGGATGCAGACACTTCTTACACTAACACACATGGATGCAGACACTTCTCACACTAACACACATGGATGCAGACACTTCTCACACTAACACACAAGGATGCAGACACTTCTCACACTAACACACATGGATGCAGACACTTCTTACACACTAACACACATGGATGCAGACCAGTGGCGTCGTTAGCCCTGGGCTTCCGGGGCTTTAGCCCCGGATGTTTTTCTCCTAGCCTCCCCATTGTCTGTGCTGAATGTTTGTTGTGTTTGGTATTTTTCTTTGGTTTTTAGTACTTTTAAACATCGATTTTGAGCAAGTAGTAGTTTTCATTGATCCTATATAATTGTTTCATTCACCGATTTGTGGACTTTTTTTTAGTGTCTTGAAAGGCGCATTATAAATAAAATGCATTATTATTATTATCATCCAGGAGGGAAAAGACACTTTGGATAGTAGGGACTGCATCTCTGCCTGTCCTGGCCAGGAAACACTTTGCAACTGTGATCTCCTCTGGCAGTAGTTGGATATTGTAATGTGTGGCGAGGGGTTGCAGCAATTCCACTGAGAGAAACTGGTCTGAGGCTGGATAACATGCCTGTATGCCTCTCATACGTTGTTCTCCAACTCATGAGTTGCTCTCAAGTGCTTGCAGCATCCTGTCGAGGACTGGATAGAACAGTCTCTGTCTCAGCTGATTTCCATGAGGTCTGAGCTTGTGCCACAAGATGACTCAACTACATACTCGTCCATCCTTTTCTGCTTCCTCCTTTGGCTGGTAGTATGTTCCTCAATCCCAAGGCCATTACATATGGCCTTTGTCCTGTCATACATGTCCACTGCCATCTCTGAGGTGCGATAACCTTTGAGTGTGTCATGCACTGCACTTTTAAATAGTACAGTTAGGTATTGAAGATGTGCACTTTAACGCAGCAGCACCTGGAGCCATCCATACCCATGTCCAGTGTCCACTGACAAAGACATGCTCATGATACTGTTGTAGAAGGGTGGATTATCCCTGCTTATGGGAGTGGTTGTACACGGCCACCTGGTAGCGGGATGCAGTAGATTTCAATCTATCTGAACCCCCGTCTTTGGGCCCGGAACGTCGTTCTGGAGGGCGGGCAGCAGGAGCGGATGGGGCCCAGGATTTACTAACCTGGGGGGTGGTACTCTGGTCTTCCTCGCCTTCCAGGGCGGTCAGCAGTAGTTCCCCACACACTCTCACTTCCCCCAGTACCTCTGTTAGCCCTCCCACACCTGGTGACTGTTAGTTAAATAAAGATATTGGGCTCCACTCAAAGCAGTACCCTTCCTTGACCACCTGTAGAGACCTTTAACCATATGCTGCGAATAGGGTGGAAGGGTTAAATAAATATACTACAGTCATATATATTTACCCGGTCAACAAGGTTAGAATATGGGCTCAGAAATAGACACGCACACCGTGCTCCCATCTACGTCTCCTTTATATAAGCCTGGTCAATTAGCAAGTTACAGTTTATACTTTATGTGGTTCATATGGCATATAATCACATTAGGCACCGGGTGCTCTCACTCACATATTAGGGGAACGCTACTCCCAACATAGGCACCTAGTGCTCAATACATTATTTCAAAACCCCGCTTGGATTAGGGGAAGACCCAGGCACGTATCA
Source organism: Notolepis coatsorum (assembly GCF_963971535.1). NCBI lineage: Eukaryota > Metazoa > Chordata > Actinopteri > Aulopiformes > Paralepididae > Notolepis > Notolepis coatsorum. The sequence continues at coordinate 162,082,492 of NC_140170.1, read as the reverse complement.
AGGAGTTCAATGGGAATTCAAGAACGTCACACAGTTATCACAATACACAAAAATAAGTTACATGTGGGCCCACGTTACCAAATAAAAACCTACACTAAAGCCGGCTTATAATGGTTGGGGTAACCCTAGACACTGGTCGTTAGCGTTCGCTCAAATGGATACTGTTTTGGCACACGAAGTACCGCTGTACTTAACCAAGATGGCGGATCCACTCTCAACACCCCTCGTCCGGGTGACAAGATGGCCGTCGGGCGGTCCCGCGAGCACAGCCAGCGGGCTGGGGTAGGCAGCAGGGGCAGTGGCTGAACTGGAGGAGCGTGCTGTGTTGTGGCGACCTCTGCTGGAGGAAGAGGTGTCCTCTGCTGCATTGATGAGACGTCCACTGCGGGGCTGCTGACTGGGCTGGCGCGCTCTAAACTGTTGGCTACCTTAAACACAGCTAAACTGTGGGTCTTAGTGAACCCTCCTGCTATCGTCTGTACTGCTAACGCAACGTGGCTGTATGCACCACCGGTCTTCAGCGACGCTCGCCTGGTGGTATACTTGAGTCACTATAGCCGTTAGCAGCATGCTAATACACCGCTCACACTTCTAGGATAACAAGTTATCTATGGACGTTGGTTCTTCTTTCCGTATCGCTTACTCGCACTTCTCTATCGCTTGTACTTCTAGGATAACCCGTGTTATAGCAGAGTACACTTTATCTCCCGTTGCTCTTCAACGGGGCTCTTCAACGGGACTCTTCAAACGGGGCTCGTCGAGAGCACACGCCCGTTCACGTCCGCTCACGTCCGAGTTCACTGTCGAAGAGGACTTCCTTCTGTTCCGCCCTCCAGGTAATCATCTCTCACTCGCTGCTCCTTCCTCCTCCGCTCCACCTGCCACCACTGCCCCCTGCTGGCGACCGCAACTGGTCCCACTATAGGACACTCAAGGCAGGAAGAAAGATGCTTCAATGTCATGTTAATGATCCATATCGAAGCCGGAGAAAGAAGAGCACCTCTCATCATTAGTCCGGGCGAGATATCAAAAAGGAACACCGTTTATCACATTCTTTGTGCACACAGGGGAAGTAACAAGTTAGTCAGCACTTCTGAATAATTAGCAGAATATTCAGGATGCTACACTGTGATAAACTATAATAAGCTTTAATCCAACCCTCGTTCATTTCCTCGGATAGTCCGGTTGGTTTGGGGTGGTGTGAAAGCTCATTCACTCTTGCAAGTGAACCCTGCTGCGGTTCATTTGAGATGTGAATGCAAAACGGACCAAAGGCAGGAAAAGACCCCAAAATCTAATATTCTTTTTATGAGAAGACTGAAACATTTTGTATATAATTTTTTCGATTGCTTAAGCACGATTTTGAAAACAGGGCCCGGTGTTTCAAAACACTACACACAATTAGCACAACCACACACACAATTATCAGAACACCTCAGATCCTTTGCTAAATTAAACACAAACTATACACTAATTTATAAAAACTACATTTTGTTACCATATGAAACACACGTTTCATATGACTTAATTCAGTTTGAACCAGTTACACACTGCTGTGCTTAACCTAAAACACATTTAGCAATTCTACTTCTCAGTGATTAGAGTACTGTAAGTGAAGTACACAGAGAATGAGCAAATATACAATAAATTCACCAAACACTACACAAGACCAATGCTGTAGACTGATGAAATTATAATTTACTTATCAATTCACCAAACATATACCCAAATCAATGATGCAGACTGATGAAAATATAAATGTTCTCTCCATATAACCAAATCAGTCAACATTTCAACATGGAGAATCACAACAAAACATGTCCCAGTTTTCATGCTACTACAGTTTGCATAACTCGGTAAGCTCAGCAAATATCAGACAAACATAAAATACTGTATCCAGTACAGGTTAAATTACAGTAAAACAAAAACAAAAATTGAAAAAAAATGTAAATGGAGTAAAGAAAATACTAGACATTATCTCTTTGCCTAGCTGGATCTGGCAAGAGATTTTTTTTGTTGCGATTCTCCATGTTGACTGATTTGGGTATATGGAGAGAACATTTATATTTTCATCAGTCTGCATCATTGGTTGTCTTGTGTCGTGTTTGGTGAATGTATTGTATATTTTCACGTTCTCTGTGTACAGTACTTCACTCTCCTTCCATTTTGGTTGAAGACAGGTGAACTCACCTGCTGCATTTTTATAGTGCTTAAACCTGGGCCCTATTCCCCGTACCTGGTTCAACTAAGTCGATCAAAAGTCCCATTATCCAGATTCAATTAACCCGATGTTTGAATCCGGGCTTTCCCTGTTCCTCAAACGCTGATTCAGTCTAGTTAATTCGAACCAGACTTGATACTCAGGATAATTGCGCGCGGCCGCCTCACCTGAAAAGACAGCAGATGTAGATCGCAGAAATCCTGATTTTCTAACAGCATTGATTGATTGATTGATTTAAAACTTTATTAACAAGATTGCACAATACAGTACGGCTCAATAGCCTCGACGACAAGTTAAATGCATAATCTATAGGCTAATTTTAAATCCCTCATTACCCCAATCAATCAGATTATATTTCTTTAAATGAGATCTTGCTAGCGAAAATAATTAGTTCAACTCTTTCAGAATAAGGATAAAAACAAGTCCAAATAGTATATCTAATTGATACGAATTATATTATGATGATATCTGTACTGTATGTGCTTAGGTATTATGTACTATATAAATACATGGTTCCCAAAGAGAGGCTTGGAGGGAGGCTACAGTTTCACTTAATCAGGATCTGTTTCGGACATCATCCATACATGCATTGAATTGATTAACCGTTGGTTTATACCAGTGACACCTCATGTTCATCATCAGATAACAGTGCTTGAACAGATAAATGCATTCTCAAATTCATTCATCAAAAACGTCAAAGGCTCATTCAATTTATCAAGTCACGTCACGTCATCAAATCCATCAAACAGCGCATCTCCTCATATATTTTAAACCCAGTTACAATATCACAACAACGTGTGACACTGTCACAGTGACCGTGATACAATTAAACAATCCACAGATTCCGATTCCTCATAATTCATATCCACAATCCACGCATAGACGCTTCAATGTATATATTATGCTTGAATGAAACACAATCCGGGCGCTCCGTTAAGCAAATACACAGCAAAGAATATTAAACTAATCAGAGCCAAACGCCCGATAGGTTTCATTCATTAAAAATATCCCTGCAGGATTCACATTTGCAATTATCTGTTTAGTCCGTTATTAAAATAACTGTGTCGCGATCGCCATATCCGTATAACTATGACGTGCATTATTTAGGACAAAGTAAATTCATAGGCTGAATATGATTTATTATCAGCATTTTAGGTCTATTATTTTACATTTCAAAAGCCCCCTCTAGAAAAACTAAGCACAAAAACATAATTCAGAATGGTATAATGGGATCTGGACTCTGAGAATTATTTCAGGAAGCGAGCTGGGATTTCTTTGCGAGGGTGTGGCCATGCAGGTTATCCAGCTAACTGAACTTAAACCTGCGCTGGAGCAGGTTAAAACTTTCTGATCTGTTACCATAGCAACTTAGAAAATCCGACGTCGGGGAACGGAAATGTCTGGCTTAAGTCAAGCTATGCTGAAAATTAACCGGCTAACTCAGTTAGCCAGGTACGAGGAACAGGGCCCTGATGCAAATCTGGGCCTATGTTTTGCTCCTTGAGTGTAAGGTTTTGATAATTGTGTAATACTTTTTATTTGAGTGTTTATGCAATCGAAGAAAACTGTAGACTAGAGATTAACTGTTTATTTCTTTTGTACATAGGCTGTGCATAATGTTTGTTTGTTTATTTGCGTATGTGTATGATTTTTAACTGTGTTTTTATTTTGTTATTGGTGTATATGTATATGTATATATTAAGGCTGTCAAATATATCGCGTTAACTCCCGATTCTATTAATGCCACTAATTTTTTTAACTCAAGATTAACATTTTTTTTTTTTTTTTTTTTACTAGACTTCACTCAGGTGTATTATTGATGCTCTCATTGATACTATGTTTGTTTCTGAAGTGTGTGTGTGTGTGTGTGTGTGTGTGTGTGTGTGTGTGTGTGTGTGTGTGTGTGTGTGTGTGTGTGTGTGTGTGTGTGTGTGTGTGTGTGTGTGTGTGTGTGTGAGATATAGAGAGAGAGGGGGGTGAGAGAGATGAGGAAGGGGCAAAAGAGAAAAAGAGCTGGGAGAGTGTGTGTGTGTGAGGGAGAGAGGGGGGTGTGTGATTAATTAGCCCTTGTGTGTGTGAATGTAACAAGTTCCTAACGTTTTCTTTCCCCTATTATTTCATGCACACTTTATTCATTGTTTTAAATTATTATTTTCTTTTAAGTTATTTTGTGCATCACTCTGTTTTGAATTTGATGCAAATTTGCAATGCATGAGGGTCATCCTTTTGTGTTAAATGGCTGCACAAAGCAAGCATTTGTTGACCCGCATGTTGATAAGAGTATTAAAACTTGGAAATTGAAAAAGATCTGTTTAAGGTAAAAAAAAAAAAAAAAACGATTAATTTGCGATTAATCGCGAGTTAACTATGGACAATCATGCGATTAATCGAGTTAAATATTTTAATCGTTTGACAGCACTAGTATATATATGTATGTATATGTATATTTGTACTCTCATTGGGGCCTCTTGGACCATATCAATGTTTTATCTGGCTAAATAAAGGTTAAATAAATAAATAAGAAACTGATGATTTGGTCCTGTTAACTTTGAATTTTCTATGGGGACTGCCCAGATCCCTCTCATGGACCTGGACCTCACTTTAAAAAACTCTAATCTAGTTCTTCAGTATTTGTCTCTAATTACTCTAAAATTGCGTATTTCTGTGTGGAGAAAAAAAAGCCCCCAATGTTTTCTAACACTAAAAAAGCCCCTGATGCAGACACTTCTTACACACTAACACACATGGATGCAGACACTTCTTACACTAACACACATGGATGCAGACACTTCTCACACACATGGATGCAGACACTTCTCACACTAACAGACATGGATGCAGACACTTCTCACACACTAACACACATGGATGCAGACACTTCTCACACTAACAGACATGGATGCAGACACTTCTCACACACTAACACACATGGATGCAGACACTTCTCACACTAACACACATGGATGCAGACACTTCTTACACACTAACACACATGGATGTACACTTCTTACACACTAACACACATGGATGCAGACACTTCTCACACTAACACACATGGATGCAGACACTTCTTACACACTAACACACATGGATGCAGACACTTCTTACACACATGGATGCAGACACTTCTCACACTTACTTCAGCATCCTCTTGGCGGCGTAGCAGCGCACGTCATAAGACACCGTGTAAATGCCATAGAAGGTGGCTTTCATGCTCAGGCAGCCGATGAAGTCCTTGGGGCTGTTCTTGTACAGGTCAAAGGTCACCCTGGCCACATCTTTCCTGTGCCTGTAGTCGCCGAGAGGCACTCTGGAGGGACTGTTCTGTAGCGGGGATGGAGAGAGAGAGAGGATGGAGAGACGTTTCGTTTGGAACGGTAACACGCAGCAGCCGTCAAGCTTAAAGGAACGTGCCAACGTTTTGGGAAAGTCGCCTATTTGCCATCTTCTGCAAAGTCAGACAAGAAGGTAGATACCAATGTCCTCTCAGTCTCTGTGCATTGAGTAGAGACAAGAGATCCGGCTCACCTAGCTCAGCACAATTACTGGAAGTCGGGGAGGATCGGCTAGCCTAGCACTGTCTTATTCACATGTTATATGTTGTGTTGTGTATTTACCTTGGAGAAATAAATGTAAAATCTTGACATATTTGTAGTTGCTTTTGACGATTGCTTTATATGTTTTATGAAACTGCAGTAGTTTTTTTCATTTATTTTTTATGTTATTGTTAGTATTGATTTTTAAATATGTGTAATTGACGGACCATCTATTTCTATTGTTTATTTATTGTTTTGAGTAAGGGGGCAGGCTACATTATGATTTATTTCTCCCTGCTCCCTTTCGCTCATGGAATGTGCAAATTGGGAGGAGCTTTTATTACGAAATTACGCTATTGTGCTTTTGTGGAGCTGCGCATTGCCATGAACGGAACAAATAAAAAAGATTTTTTTTAAATCAGTAGTAGTAGCAATATATGATTATGAAAGAAATTTACCTATCCAGTCAAAATCACCATTTTGATGGTGAGACATCTTGCACCTCACCACATTGAATGACACCTACTTGACATGGAGTCCACTTCTGTCCCTTCTCCAAGGCCATGAGGACCGTGTTGTCTGGCAGCGTCTGGAAGAACTCCTCTGTGTCCACCCCTGTCCCGTCCTCGTCAAGCACCAGGGCGGCGACGCAGGATATCTCCAGCGAGTCTGTAACCTAAGAGGACGGGGGGGGGGGGGAGAAATCACAGGGGAACATGACGTTAGTTTCCTGGAAAGTGAATCTGTGATTTTCAGTGAAAATGTAGATTTATCTTTTGCCGTTCACGTAAACATGCCCCATTTATAATTGTACAAATGACTTATTCCAGTCATGAGAAACCAAATACCAGAAAACTATTGGTATTATCAGGGATGCTCCTGAGTCATAATGTTAGTCTCTGAGGTCTTGTACAGTATGTTCCGTTTCTGTGGCAATATTCAGAATATTATATTTAGGGATATTTATGAGCCATAAATCAAGATGTCATGTCATCCCGAATTAAATCAGCAGTATAGGGGATAATACAGTATACACACTCCAACACACACAAAATGAGTAACACACTGAAAATACACTCAAGGAGTTACACACTCAAACACACTGAAGGAGTTACACACTCAAAGAGTTACACTTTTTAATCCACTTTTTCTCCTCCTTTTTTCTGTATTTTCCTCCCATCCCAATTTAGTCATTATGCCAATTCCCCCCTTCCTGGTCGTTGCGCGCATGTGACCCCCACTGGTCGGTCTAGGGAGCACTGAAGTCTATCACATGCTTCCTCCGATATATAGGAGACAGGCAGCAGCCTCTTTTCACCTGGGAGCGAGGACTCATTGGTGAAGTGTAACGCGTGGGAGGTCACACTACCTTCACCATTTCCCTCCCTCGCTGTGCAGGCGCCCTGACGGACCTGTAGGAGTCGCTGTTTTACAATGACCAGATTACCACCCACCGGCTTCCCTCCCGCTGACACCGCCAATTGTGCCAGTATGACGACCGGCTAAGCCGGAGGCACCGCTGACAGCCGGATTCGATACCAGTGTCTCTGCGGTGGTAGAGACGCTTAGTCCGCTGTGCTAACCGGCCGCCCTCAAAGAGTTACACACTTAAACATGCAAGAAGATATATATTACACTTCCTGAAAATGTAGGGAAGACTTGCACAAAGAATCGCATCACAGCATCACAGATGGCTCCCTTAAAACAAGTGAGTCACAGGCCAGTAAATTAAAGTTGTTAAGAGAGAGCGGTTAGAGACAGCCGTTCTCTCTGCCTCCCTCAGTGTCGCTCTGACTCACTCATCCTTTTGCCTCCTCATCCTTTCATCATCCAGCTGAGTCACATTGATTCATGGCAGAAACGTATGATGAAGGATAGAGAGAGAGGGAAAGAGAGGAAGAGCGAGGGGAGGAGGAGGACGTGTTTTCCCTACCTTGTTCCACTTTACTCAGTCTTTATCCTCTCTGTCTACTACATCCACAGCCTCTGTCTTGGCCCTGATCACAATATTAAGCCTGGTGAGGTTCCTATGTACCAAATAAAATGGTCCAGTGAGTAGCCAACCAATGAACTCTGAATGGAGCTCCATTTTGAATAAAGCAGTCATGTAGAAGTTTATCTCTGCGCTAAATGGTCAATGGACTGCATTTATATAGCGCTTTTATCCAAAGTGCTTTACAACTTGTGCCTCACATTCACCCATTCGCTCGCACACCAACGGCAGAGGCAACACTTTGCCGGGAGGAGCCGGGAATCTAACCAAGAACCTTCCGATTACCAGACGACCGCTCTACCTCCTGAGCTCACTACACTCGGATTGAGTGTGCATAAACACTGGGTCGAACGGTTGCCAAAACTCCAGCTTGCTGTATAAGGTGGAGGTCTACCACAGATGTATGAGGTGGTGGAGGTCTACCAACCACAAAATGATGTCCAAATTGCGGGTTTACTCTGAGATCAAATGCAAAAGCCGTAGCTTGTGACATTTGTGATAAATTTGTACACATAAAATGCAGACAGATATCGGACTATGCATATAACAAAGCAGTCAGATTCCACTCTGAAATTCCACTTGTGTGTAATGTATGTTGTCTACAAGCGATTCCAAGTATTGGGGTCAAGGATGATGATGTTTGCACTACAAGGGAAGATCAGGAAGAAGAACACGCACGTTTGGATCAAGTCGATCTTTCATGTTTTAATAGAAGAGGGTTGCACTTAGTTCACGTCAATGTGCAGAGTCTATTACAGAAAATTTAAGAAGTGAAACTACTTGTATTTAAGACTAGACCCGCAGCACTGGCAGTAACAGAAACATGGTTAGATTGTTGATTGAAAACTTTATTAACAGATTGCAGAATGTGTACAATACAGTACGGCTCAATACACACAATTGTAAAGGGGATGCAGACCAGAGAAAGACTTTCGTCTTGTTTACATCAGGGTCCCCCATTTTCAATTCATAATGACATTAATGACATACGCAACATACAGATGTATATCTTGACATTTCTGACATACATGACATACAGGTATACAGTACTGTATGACACTGTAGAGAATAATGAAGTAACCATTCCAGGTAGGGATGTCCGATATTATCGGCCTACCGATATTATCGGCCGATATCGGCATTAAAATGTGATATCGGAAAATATCGGTATCGTTTTTTTTTTTTTACCTTTCTATAGAAATTATGTCCGATATTATCGGCATTAAAATGTGATATCGGTTGATATCGGTATCGGAAATTAAGAGTTGGACAATATCGGTATATCGGTATCGGTAAAAAAGCCAATATCGAGCATCCCTAATTCCAGGCTATAATATTATTAGACGCGACCGAAATCGTAATGGGGGAGGTGTCTGCCTATATGTAAGGTAGAACCTACAATATGAACACCGGGCAGAGCTGGAGCGGGAAGAATTGGAGATGGTCAGTGTAGATATACTCCTACCCAAAAGTCGACCCATTTTAATCTGAGTTTGCTATAGGCCCCCGAAGCAACACAACTTCTATGAGACTTCAGTTTGCAATGAGATAAATGTGGCCAAAAACGGAAAGAAGCATTTCATATAAAAGTATTCTGTATTTCTATATAACTAATAAAGAAAATAAACTAATAATGAATGTAGGGGGACTTCAATACGAATATGCAGGCATCATCCAAAAAGGCTGGCTTGTTAGATAAACTATATAAACTTACACAACTATATAGTTTGAAACAACTGATAAAAGAACCAACGCGTATTTGTGTCAGCAGTAGAACAACTTTAGATCTGATCCTGGTATCTGATTCAGAGAAAATGAGCCAGTCAGGAGTGTTAGCCTACGGCCTCAGTGATTATTGCGGGTACATATTGTACCCGCAAACGCACTAAAGCTCCCCACGCTCAAAGGGATTATGTAAAAACAAGGTCAATGAAACACTATTCAAAAGACCACTTTATCGAATCACTGAGTGAGATAAATTGGACGGACATACTGGGCAGTAAAGACATAGAATATTTTTAAAGAGAAATGTCCATCAGTGCTGGATTTACTGGCTCCAACACACATTTGGGTAAAGCAGAACACTGCCAAATGGATTACTCTGGATTGATTGATTGATTGATTGATTGATTGAAAACTTTATGAACAGATTGCAGAATGGGTACAGTACAGCTCAATACACACAATTGTTAAGGGGATGCAGACCAGAGAAATACTTTCGTCTTGTTTACATCAGGGTCCCCCATTTTCAATTCATCATAACATATATGACATACACAACATACAGATAGACAGTACTGCTACATCTATACATTTATGACATACCAGATTTGCAAATACAGTACCGTTTGTGATACAGAAAGAGATATTGGAGTCCATCAGGAGTAGAGACAGAGCCCTTATCATGTTCAAAAGAACAAATCAGCAACAAGACTATGACGATTATGTCAGACTAAGGAACCAAGTAAAATACAAAATAAACAAAGCAAAGTCAAATGACCATATAACCGCTGTAAACGAAAAACTGAAACAGCCTAAAAAACGATGGTCTGTTGTTAAAGATATTGGATCCTCATGTACTAACAAAGGAAAAAAGGCTCAAAACATGAGTCTAGAAATAGATGGGGCTATATGTCAGGAAAAAACACACGTTGCAAATCACTGTAATGTGTTTAGGTGCAATCATCTGCAGTGCAGGGTCATGATACTTCAATGTTATGTATGATACTTGTAATGTTCCTAATCAAATCAAAATACCACAGCTGTATGAGGTGGAGGTCTACCACAGCTGTATGAGGTGGAGGTCTACCACAGCTGTATGAGGTGGAGGTCTACCACAGCTGTATGAGGTGGAGGTGGAGGTCTACCACAGATGTATGAGGTGGAGGTCTACCACAGCTGTATGAGGTGGAGGTCTACCACAGCTGTATGAGGTGGAGGTCTACCACAGATGTATGAGGTGGAGGTCTACCACAGCTGTATGAGGTGGAGGTCTACCACAGCTGTATGAGGTGGAGGTCTACCACAGCTGTATGAGGTGGAGCTACCTTGAGAAGTAAATGTGAGAAGTGAGAAGGACTTGGTCTAGCCTCCCCTTTAAAAAATAGTCTCTGGCCTCATCTTTCGTCACTTGTTTCCAAACTCTTGTCTCACCTTGTCGATGAGGTCTCTTAGCCCGTTGGCCGTGATGCCCTTCTTCAGGCTACGATCGGCACTGCTGACCCGGAAAGGCTTTGGCCAAGGAGTCCTACCAGACAGGATCTGCTGCGTCATCAAAGCACTGGCCGACATGCTGGCTGTTACACACCTTGCAGACACACACAATTTTTTTTTTAAATGCTGCAAATGTTGACATGCAATCTGATGGTACGTGTGATTTCAGAGAGTTCAGACAAAAGACGATACAAAGTACCCATCTGGCATGAAGACAAGTTTCAAGTTCAAGTTTCTTTATTAGTTGTCATACAGAAGTACAGAATACTTTTATACAAAATGCTTCTTTCTGTTACGCTCCAGAGACTGTGCTAGACAAAAATAGATAAGTATAAAATAAAATAAGTATAGCAAGTAAAAAATAGAAGTCACGTACGTAGACACAAGTGTTCAGTATGTACATATGTACAATGTTCAATGCAGAGTAGAAGTAACTGAGTTACCATACAATATACTATACAATATACTAATATACAATATACTATATAGTGCAAAGCAGAAATGGGATGAGGTACAATTTAGGTACAATTTACAGTAAGGTGTAATGAGGTATGGGTTGTAGTGCAAATTCTTTACCAATAAATATAAAGTGTTTTTAGGTGATCTAAAGTGTGTAAAGTGGGTGCTGCAGTGAGTTGTTTGTTTAAAGTGAGTGTGTGCGTGTGGATGCGTGTGCTGTGTGTGCTGTGGGACAATACTAAGTGTCACAGCCACCTCCCACTGATGGACAAGGACCCGTGATCTTACTTGGAGAGGGAGGTCGGACTCAGGAGACCCAGATACTTCATTGCGTAATCCATCTTCTGGCTGCGAGTGTAGATCTGGAGGGGGAGGATTTGTCAAGACGGCAGGGACATGTGTGACAGATATCTATGAGTAATTATATTTGTATTTATTTGTAATTCTTGATGACTTTTGAATAACATCAATTAATGTTCCATGTCTTGCATTGATTGATTGATTGATTGAAAACTTTATTAACAGATTGCAGAATGGGTACAATACAGTACAGCTCAATACACACAATTGTTAAGGGGATGCAGACCAGAGAAAGACTTTCGTCTTGTTTCCACCAGGGTCCCCCATTTTCAATTCATCAGGACATATATGACATACATGACATACAGATAGTCAGTACTGCTACATCTATACATTTATGACATACCAGATTTGCAAATACAGTACTGTTTGTACGGACTAATGATCGTTCATCATTACAAGAAACTCTTGGGAGATTATAACTTATTTCATGACCATTTTAGTTATCGGGTCCACTAAGGATATGTATGTCATGACCATTTTAGAGTTATCCATCCGGTCCACTAAGGTTATTATGACCATTTTAGAGTTATCCGACCCACTAAGGATATGTCATGATCATTTTAGAGTTATCCGACCCACTAAGGATATGTCATCATGACCATTTTAGAGCTATCTGGTCCACTAAGGTTATTTAATTACCATTTTAGTTATCCAGTCCACTAAGTGCTACTTGAAATACCCACAGGGGTTGAAAACTAACATCAGTTTGTACGTGAGCTCTAACACTGCAGTACTTCAAATCACCACCAGAGAGCAATCACCTCAAACTGGAACATGCATCTCTGAGCTAAATATTTACAGATAATTTCTATCTGTAATAAGTAATAATCAAGGCAAAATATCTACACTGCAAGTGATACATCTCAGGATTCCAATGTCCATTCATAGTACACATAAAATGTAAGCTCTGATCATATGTCACCACACCACTATGTTGTTACGACGTCGACTACACTACAGTTGTTCTCCAGACGAGTTAATGCCTCTTACCTTAGTCTTATCTCTGCCACACCAACTCCTCGCTCTGATGTCACTACTATGTTGTTAAGATACAGTACAGTTGTTCTCCAGATGAGTTAATGCCTCTTACCTTAGTCTTATCTCTGCCACACCAACTCCTCGCTCTGATGTCACTACTATGTTGTTAAGATACAGTACAGTTGTCTTCCTCTGTGTGACTCTCAGTGTTTCCCCTTTCTTTCACCACTTGTTCAACTTTGCTCTGATTTCTGCGAGTTGTTGCACGTCAGCTTTATTGAGTAATTCTCTCCATTCCCTCCCACCGTCCCTCCCCTATCAAAGCCCTATCAAAGCTTTACCTTCAAGTAATCGCACAGAGTCTGTGTCGCACAGCCGATATAGTTACAGTTCAGAGCATTATACAATGAGACACAAATTGGTGTATATATCGATGTTTATCAGAATGGACTATGACATACTGTAAGAGCAAAATGGCCGACGTGTGAATAATAGTAAATGGGGAAATGTATAGTGAGTCAGCCTACTGGGTTAAGAATGAGCTTGAGAGGTCTACCATAGGGCCTTATTATTTCTACAGGGTTAAGAATGAGCTTGAGAGGCCTACCATAGGGCCTTATTATTTCTACTGGTTGAAGAGTAAGCTTCAGAGATTGATTGATTGATTGATTGATTGATTGAAAACTTTATTAACAGATTGCAGAATGGGTACAATACAGTACAGCTCAATACACACAATTGTTAAGGGGATGCAGACCAGAGACAGACTTTCGTCTTGTTTACATCAGGGTCCCCCATTTTCAATTCATCAGGACATATATGACATACATGACATACAGATAGACAGTACATCTATACATTTATGACATACCAGATTTGCAAATACAGAGGCCTACCATAGGGTATTTGTGAGTTGTTAAGTATTTCTGCATCATGTGTTAGTGAGTGTGAAGTGAGGGGGATTTCAACACAACACAATCTGACCTGAAAAACAGCCTTGTATCACATGAAACCAAATAAAGAGCTACACTGGCACCTTGTGGCATCAGTGCGATCACACAAAAGTGAAAATAAAAGCCCATTTGGGGTCATCTATGTGGACACAGGCTGGGAAAACCTCAGTAGGCTACCGGATGTATGACGATGTTTTAAATTGGGTCAGTGTTAACAAAAGATGTGAATAATATTTATAGTTATGTAAGCCCACAGCATATCTGGCTCCTCTCTCTGCCCCCTCACTCTCTCTATGATAGGTCTAAAGATTGACTCAAATTAATCTGACAATAACTAGACAAGAAAATAAATAATTAGAATTCAAATTAGACCAGTAATGTCCAACCTAATAACCACACAAAAGGTACCAAAACTAAACCTTACGAACAGATGTGAAATAAAATTGGTCAGTGACAAATCACATTGCTGTGCTATAAGTAACTAAATGCTGACCGGATACATACTATAAACAAATAAATCGTTTAACAGTTCAAAGTCTAACCACAGTCCACATTATATGCTATGGAGACATCTTACACGTCACACACACCTTCAACTGAGTCATTCCATGTTATGCAATTTAAGCTACATTATCTATGCGACGTGCACTGAGCCAATTTCTGTACCATATAGGCAAGGAGGGCAATAAATGTTCCACTTTCTGTCAGTGGGCGAGGTCTGTGGATTGTCAAATTGAGCAAAGGATTCTAAAGGACTGTTTAAAGGAACATCCAACCATCTGAAATATTGTTTTTGTCAGGGATAAATGGACAACTTTACATTTAATATGGGTGGCCAGGAGGGAATTGGGAGAATTATGTACAGGCCTTTGAGGGATGATTTCCGGAGGATGGCCATAAAGGCAGAAGGATTTCTTTTTTTTATTCTCAAATTGCTTGACTGAGCTCTTGACATAAGGACTGAATAGAACAGTTACAGCTGAAATCCTACCGCTTTGTTTACGGATTAAATGTTTTTAAACATTGGAATAAAATGTTCCATCTAATTTATAGCCACCTTGAATCGTCTGCCAGCTCTGTTAGGGAAATGTTCTTTGATTTTTCTAGCGCCTTCAACACTATCCAGCCACATATCCTAGCAAGCAAAACGATCCAGTTTAAACTGCATATCATTCTCAACAATCACCTGGTGCATGAAATATCTTGTTCCTCAACCTCGGTTTGTTAGGCTGGATGATATAGTATATCAGATGTCATCTGGACAAAAACTAGAGCCCCTTTGGCTCCCTTTCTCTGTATTCTTTATACTGCGGACTGCAGACACAGCAAGGCCATGAGCCATATGCAGAAATTCTCAGATGATACTGCTCTTATCGGTCTCATCAACAAAAGGTGATGACCGGGCCTATACATTTTTTACAGCTTAATGTCGAAAAGACAAAATAGCTAGTAATCAACTTCAGTAGGAAGAAGGTGAATGTCTCTCCCGTCATCATTAAGGGGCAGGAGGTAGAAATAGTCCAGTCCTATAAGTATCTTGGTGTCCACCATGGACAGCAAGCTGGACTTGAAGAAGAACACAGATTCTGTGTTCAAGAAATCCTACTAAGTCTCGACTTTTTCATTTGAGGCTTAGATCCTTTGACATCAGCAGGTCACTTCTTCATGTATTCTATGTGTATCCTTGCTAGTGTCCTTTTTTATGCTGTGCTCTGCTGGGGGGCAGCATCACGGTCATTGACAAAAAAAACGTATTTATAAATAAAATTATTAAAAAGGCTGGCTTAGTGATTGGCCTTTCTCCTGATTCCTTGGAGATCATTATAGCCAAGCGAACTAGGACTAAATTGAACGCTATATATATTTCTTTGATTTATTTGAGCATTTTTACAGCTTTTACAGGCGGGAGGGGAAGAATTGGAGAAGATGTGGGGGGAAGACATGCAGGAAATGTCGCCGGTTCCGGGAGTCGAACACGGTACGGTATTTGATGCTCTGCGAAGCTCATTTAGTTTTTGATACCTCGATGCTCTGAGCGATTGAGAAGGTCCTTTGTTCCTGCTGTGGTTAAATACTTTAATGAACACCGCTAGCTCTGTGTTGAGAGGCTCTCTTCTTCTCTTCTTTTTACTGTGTTATGTAATTTGTACTGTATGTTATCGTTTCTTGTTTGTGTATTTGTATTTGTTCTGGTGGCAAACCATGTTGCCCCTCTGGGATTAAGAATAAACCATACCATAAAACAGACAGGATGAGAAAATTCCTAAAAGCATATTTTCTACAATTCAGAAGTCCTCAAGAACACAATGTATAGACTACCCCTGGATGGCCAAAGAAAATGTGTAATGTATTGCGAGTGGAAATACTTTTATAATAACTATGAATTGAAAATGGGGGACCGTGATGTAAACAAGACAAACGTCTTTCTCTGGTCTGCATCCCCTTAACAATTGTGTGTATTGAGCCGTACTGTATTGTACCCATTCTGCAATCTGTTAAATAAAGTTCTCATTCATTCGGAATGTGTCATAATTTGCTTAGAAACAGGTTGCAGGCATTTCACAATGGTATGGTTAATTTAGCAGTCATACTTAAATGGGGTAGTTGAGTTCACCCAAAAATAATAATAGAAACAACATATCCCCCCCTTAACCCGGGTGCTATCTATCCATCCAGATAAGTGTATGTGTGATTAGCCTAGTTTTGTACATGTCTGCCATCACTCCAGTACAATGGAGCTGAATGGCACTGGGTTTGTGGTGCTCAACACGCCAAAAATACATTAAACTCAAAAGCAATGTCTCTCTTTCTTCAGACACCATGACACAGGTTACTCAAGATGATCCACAGTCCTTGTTGTGAGCAGTTTCATGTAGGAACTATTTTCTGATTGATTGATTGATTGAAAACTTTATTAAGATTGCAGAATGGGTACAATACACTAATACAGTACAGCTCAATACACACAATTGTTAAGGGGATGCAGACCAGAGAAAGACTTTCGTCTTGTTTACATCAGGGTCCCCCATTTTCAATTCATCAGGACATATGACATACATGCATACAGATAGACAGTACTGCTACATCTATACATTTATGACATACCAGATTCGCAAATACAGTACTGTTTGTGATACAAAAAGAGTAAAAAAAAAAAAGGGGAGTATATACATTTGACCAATGAAATACACCCCCATAATAATGTAGTGCCTACAGGAAACTACAAGATTTGAATGAAAGAGTTATTGCGTTTACACATAGGATCTGCCAATGGGTGAAGCCAATATCGTTTGAGAGTATTACTCCAGATTTGCAGACCTCTTCTCAAAACTATACAGATGAAAAAGCTTGAACAATCTAGACCAATTTCTGGCGCATTTGAAAAATAGAATAATATTCAGTTGAATGGCCATAATAACAAACAAACTCTGGACACATGTACATGGTGTAGTATGCATATGGATACACATTTTGCTGGATTGTCAGCATTATTTGTATGCTGTGAAATTAATGAATCCAACCAAATCGTATGCACTTGTTTGCAAAGGCAATTGGAGCAACAAAAAAATCATTTTAAACATAAACGATTGTTGGCTGCTTCACGGTCTAATCTCCCGAAAACAGGGGAATAATGTCGTGGTATACATACTTACTTTACAGTTCTCAATCTTTGTCTCCACTCTACTCAACACGACGACAACACCAATTAGCCTCACCTGGATGACACACGGCCCCATTTCACTCAGCCTATCCACCGCTCCTCCCTACTGGCGGACGTTGATATTGCAGTTTTAATCCTCCACGCAATGCAAAAATATTAATTTCCAAAACCGTAGAAAAGATATTGCTATTCGAATTGACCTTGAATGTTGCATATGTCCACAGAGTACTCTTTGAATTATATTATTATACATTACGAATCCCAATATCTTGAATATATCACGACTCAATGCAGGTTTTTTCTGTATCATGTTTTGTATCAATGCTGCTGCTCTGTTTCTGCTTATGAGCTGGGTGCTGGTTGGGTGAGAAAGTGGCATTGATGTGCAGTGGTGTAAAGTAAAGTATGTTTTTTTTTTACTCAAGTACTTAAGTTTTGAGGTACTTGTACACTTTTGAGTATTTAAATTTTAAGGAACTTTGTACTTTTACTCCACTACATTTGAAAGGAAATATTGTACTTTTTACTCTACTACATTTATCTGAACCCATCAGTTACTAGTTACTTTGAAGAGCCTGCCAATTTCAAAAGGACGTAATCAGAGCCAATATAAATGGACCACATACCACTTTAATTGATTGATTGATTGATTGATTGATTGAACATTTTATTAACAGATTGCAGAATGGGTACAATACAGTACAGCTCAATACACACAATTGTTAAGGGGTTGCAGACCAGAGAAAGACTTTCGTCTTGACTCTTGACACAACCTTTAGACATCAATGGATCAAGGGCCGAATGCTCCCAGTCCCAACCACTGGAATACAAGAACGTAATAGGTACTTCTACTTTAGATACTTAACTGCATTCAATATCAAGCTCTTCTCTACTTTCTAAATGATCAGAAATGTGGTTACCGTCTTCTCAAGATAGATACCAATTTCCTCTCTGTGCGTTCAGTAGAAACTAGCTATCCAGCTGCAAGCTAGCCTAGTTTAGTACATTTAATGGAAGCGGATATGGACCAGCTATCCAATTGTTGGCCAAAAACACCTCTCCCAGAGTTTTAATCCAGACTAGTGGTCTGTATCCTCCGAAAGCGCTGATAACGGCAGATGCATTATCAAGGGCCCCAATCGTGCGCACACTGACAGAGGAGGAAAGAGAGCTGGAAGGAGAAGCACAGGTGTTTGTTGAGGCAGTACAGCAGGGCCTACCAGCGTCTAAGGCAAAGCTGCAACAGATTGCTGAGGAACAGCAAAAGGACTCTGTCTGCAGACAGCTTATACAGCAGTGCAAAAAGGGGTGGCCAAGACAGGAGGAACTGCCACAGCAGCTAAAGCCCTACTGGATCTACCAGAGTGAGCTATACTGTGCAGGAGGCCTTTTAATGAAAGGACGGAGGATAGTAGTACCAGAGACTTTGCAAACAGAAATGCTGGCACGTTTACATGAGGGACACATGGGGATATCTAAGTGCAGAGCGAGAGCAGAGCAGTCAGTGTGGTGGATGGGCTTAAGTAGTCAGATCGCTAAGGTAGTAACACAGTGTGAAACATGTGTGAAGAGTCAGACACGGCATCCAGAGCCAATGATGCCATCGACATTGCCTCAGCGGCCGTGGCAAAAGGTAGGGGTGGATATGTTTTACCTAAAGGGCACCACCTACCTGTTAGCAGTAGACTACTATTCAAGGTACATTGAAATAGAGAAAACCCCCATTACCACAACTAAAGGAGTGATCGAGGCGTTAAAGGCCATGTACTCCAGACACGGGGTCCCAGAGGTCCTGCGGAGTGATAATGGTCCACAGTTTGCGTCAGCGGAGTTTGCTGCCTTTGCCACAGATTATGACTTTGCTCATGTGACAAGTAGCCCTTACTTTGCCCAGAGCAATGGAGAGGCAGAGAGGGCTGTCAAGACGGCTAAGTCGCTGTTGAGTAAGAATGAAGACCCACACAGGGCACTGTTAGCGTACAGAGTCACACCATTGCACCATGGACCATCACCTGCTGAGCTCCTGATGGGCAGGAAGCTCCGCTCCCCACTGCCACAGGCGCCTGCCCACCTGAAACCACAATGGCCCAAAACGAAGGCCTTTCAGGAAAAGGACTACCAACTGAAACTGAGACAGACACAGAACTTTAATGAGAGACACCAGGCCACACAGAGGCCGGAACTGAGACCGGGTCAATCGGTGTGGATCTCCACCTCAAAACGGCCAGCTACGGTGCTCAGGAAGGCTGACACGCCACGCTCCTATGTGGTCCGGGCAGGAGAAGAGGTGGTGAGGAGGAACAGGGCTCATCTGCAAGCTCTCCCTGAGCCACAAGAGACACCGACTCCACAGGAGGAGCAAACAACGGAGGAGGAAATAGCACCAGGCGCCCTGACTAGAGAGAGAGAGAGTACAGGGACTAAAGTGAGAGACGTTCCGAGACGGCAGATAAAGCCGCCAGAATGGCTCAAGGTATACGTTCAGTAAAAGAAAAAAAGAAAAAGGAGTGCTTCACCTTACAGCTAGAAGGCACTTACCTGTATTATCTGTGCAGGAATGTTATGTAATGTTACATCATTATGGTTCTCTTGAGAGTATTTCAACATATACTTGAGGATGTTAGGTTTATTCCTGGGAGAAGGAGAGATGTAATGGATGTCTGTAGTAGATGTCTGAATATACTGGAGGATGTTTATACTTGAGGATGTTAGGTTTATTCCTGGGAGAAGGGGAGATGTAGTGGATGTCCCTTACGGGCATCCATAGCTGTTGCTGTAAGGCGTGGCGCAGGCGCAGTTGTGTTAGATAATAAAGACGTTATTTGAAATGGCCACGCTGTCCGAGTCCTTATATGAAACACCACCTAAGCTTTACCACAAATAGAAATTTGAATGGATGCCTTTCACGTTTACCAGAGTAAATGGTAAATGGTGCATTTATATAGTTATTTTATCCAAAGCGCTTTACAATTTATGCCTCACATTCACACACCGATGGTGGAGGCGACAATGCAGGATGCCAAACCTGCTCATCTGGAGTAGATAGGGGTTAAGTGTCTTGCTCAAGGACACTTCGACACGCTGCCGGGAGCTGTAATCGAACCGGGAATTTTCTTTTTTTTTAATAATGCAGGACCTCTTTAGAGGTCTTTATTCGGCATGCAACGAACTGGACATGCAATGGGAGCAACACACACACACACACACACACACACACACACACACACACACACACACACACACACACACACACACACACACACACACACACACACACACACACACACACACACACACACACACACACACACACACACACACACACACACACACACACACACACACACACACACACACACACACACACACACACACACACAGTCAGTCAGTCTTTTTCTCAGTTGCCGATGCTCAATCCCATTGTCCTTCCCTCCAAGGGCAGCCGGGAGCAGACAGGGCGTCGACGAGGGGCCGCGCCCAGGGACCAATCCAAGTCTGCGCGTCTTCGTCAGCGTCAGCGTCAGCGTCAGCGATCTGTTGGTTGTGCATGTTTTTCCATTGGGTTTCTCTTATCGGGGGGGGAAATCTTGCAAGCACGGGGAGAACATGCAAACTCCACACAGAAAGGCCTGGGAGATCCCCCATTTGGGTACCTGGCAACGCGGAAACCTGGTCCCCAAGCGGGAATCGAACCCTGGACCTTCTTGCTGTGAGGCGACAGTGTTAACCACTACACCACCGTGCCGCTTCCAATTACCAGACGACTGCTCTACCTCCTGAGCCACTGTTGCCTCAGAGTACTGTGTACTTCTTCCACCACTGTTGATATGAATGGGCAGCCCTCTTCAGTGCAGCCCTCATCTTTCTGTACGACCTCCTTGGTTAGAACACACCACCACAGATGTTAATATACAGGGTTCCAAACAGAGGTCAGAGTGGCACCATATTTGAAGACTGAAGGCTCACACCTTGATTTCAAAATGCTGCAAATGTTCTTACCAAATGTTCATCATTAATATTTCCAAAAATACATGCAGTATTACATTCACATTTACATTTAGTAATTTAGCTGATGCTTTTATTTAACGCATTTAAATGAGCTGAAAAAAACCTTGCGGAAAAAAATCGAATCTACAAATTCCAATCTGGTTTCAGAACATCCCACTCCACTGACACATGCCTTCTCTATTTGAACAACCACATCAAACAAGAGGTGGACGCGGGCAAATACTGCGGCATGGTCATGCTGGACCTCCAAAAGGCTTCTCGATCCATTCTGATTGACAAGCTAAAAGCAATTGGTTACCCTCATTCCAGGGTACTACGACTATGCTTGCACCTCATGGTACCAAAGCACCTCAAAGGCACTAAAAACAAGATTACACACATCACAAAACAAACTGGTCAGACTAGTTTCAAGTTCAAGTTTCTTTATTAGTTGTCATACAAAAATACAGAATACTTTTATATGAAATGCTTTTTTCTGTTTTGAGAGTGTGCTAGATAAAAATAGATAAGTATAAAATAGAAAGTCAAAAGTATGCAAACAAGTGTAAACAAAAGTGTTCAATATATACAATATACAATGCAGAGTAAAAAATCTAAATAAAAAAGTAACTGAGTTACAATACAATATACAGTACAATGCAGAAATGGGATAAGGTACAACTTGGGGTAAGGTGCAATGAGGTATGAGTTGTAGTGCAAATCTCTTTACCAATAAATATAAAGTGTGTTAACACTTTGAGAGCCAGTCCGTGTTTTCCTTTTTACCCCCTTGAATGCCCAAATCCACTCCAATGTTAACTTAATATTGCCTAATCTATGTTTTCTATGATAATAGTCAAGTCAAGTCAAGAGTTTTATTTGTCACGGCATACAAGTATACAATGAAATGCGGGTGGTCTTGCCCGCAACGATGTGCAATACAGTAGTACAACATATAATAGAATCCAATAAAACAACATTGTGCAATAAACAGGTAACATAGTGGGGCACCTCGGTATTTGTACATAAGTTATTTACAGAGTGTAACTGAGGGGTACAATTCCCTGACTGTATTGTTAGATATGATATTTAATACCACTACCTCATGTACTTTAACTTCTGGCCACCCAGTACAAGATATAAGTATGATGAACACTTTCCCACCTGATGAAACGAACCAACACAAATGTACCAAATCGAAGGTTTAATACAGCAAAGGGTGTATACAACGATCACTTAATTACATTTATGATTTGAAATATGGAATATGCACTTTTATGGCAAATGAGTATTCGTAGGTAAATCAACATTGAATGTCCAATCTCTGGTTGCGCAGGGAGTAAGTATACAACCTGGAATATTTAGGAAACGATAGCGATGGTACTTAAATGATTATAGCTGGATACACTAAGGGGGGGGGGTCCCGCTGGTTGTAAGACAGTAGGAGGGGGGGGGTTAGAGAAGCCGCTGGCGGTATCCCATCTGGCCGACGGTGTCTTGGGAGAATCCAAAGTCTTGGACACGGTGCCCACAGAACCTCAGACCGCAGACGAATACAGCTGGACCCTCTGTGGAACGGTATCTGCCGGTCCACAACGGAGAGACGTGAGGCGACCTCACGTGTAGAGCGCCGTCTCACCTGGAGTCCTCTCCGGGGGGTAATTCCAACACTCAGCAGTGTTGGCCTTTATCCATGGAATAATCAAAGCACACAAAGCATAATCCAAGCCATGGAAGGCTCGCCGTCGTCTGGGTAGAGTAATCCAATATACAGGTCCAGTCGCTCTTGGCCCGGAGCTCCTCGGATGCAATCACCACTAGGGGTCTGACCAGCCTGGTTAAGCGTCCAGATAACGTCAGGAACGATGGGGGTACTGATAACTGTAGAACTCTAACCGAACGATGCACCATACATAAATAGACTACTATTAGCTTAATAGAATACGTCCAACTCGACGGTATAGTGCCAAACTATGACTATTCAACTATTAATCTACACGATATCTCAATGCCTATTCTGGGCCAAGTAGGCCTTACTACACCGCACGTGCGTCGTGGGGAGGCTTTTGCGTCTGTCACTCTGTTGGAGGGTAAAGAACTGGACTAAAAGAAAGTTCTACTTTACTGGCGCCATATATATATGCGCTATGAACAAATAGTACCATTCGTATTTCGCCCGACATATTACTGCGCGGAACCGGGGGTTGCCTCGACATGTTAGGCGGCACGATTGAACTTGGACCTAGGGGTATGGCAACCTGGCGCCAGGTTCTCGTCCAATGGTAGAATGAAACTATTATGGGCTGTTTAGTAGAAACGGGGATATTCAATGCATATTGTACAAGGAATATACAGGGGATATCAAACGATATACAAATACAATTAAATATATATATATAAATAAATATACATATTCGGTTTAATCTGATCCTTCACAACAGCCGCCCCCTAATTAGTCCCACCTAATTAGCTAAGCAGAGACAGATTAACCGCACTGTCTACCACTCAAGGTCCGCTGTAAGGGTCAGTCAACTCACAAAGTCATAGGGTCATGGTCATCATCGATAGTATCTGGGAGTCGGGGCAGTTCTATGAGCCTCGCCACGGGACGTGTGTAAGTGCGCCCTTGGACGAGTACTTCAGCTGCTCGGACCTTGCCATCGGCACCGGTGATCACTTTGCTTACGCGGCCAGCCGGCCACATAGCTCTGGGTAGTGACTGGTCAATTATCATGACGACTGTTCCTTCTGTCAAATTGTCTCTCTCTTTTACCCACTTCTGGCGGGTCTGTAGAGACGGTAGGTAGTGAAGTAGGAAGCTGCTCCAAAACTTGTCAGCTAGTACTTGGCTGTACCTCCACATTCTTCGGCCGTTCGCTTCTTCAGGCCTGTACATTGTCTGGGGTAGCGCGGGGTCCAGCCGCCCCATTAGGAGTGTGTTGGGGGTGACTGGGTCGACATCTGCTACATCACTGGAGACGTAACCGAGGGGCTTTGAGTTCAATACTCCCTCGATCTCCGTGAGGACTGTCATTAGGACTTCCTCCGCCACAGTCTGGGCTCCGAGTACTGCGTACAGGGCTGTCTTTATAGAACGTACTTCTCGTTCCCAGGTTCCACCGAAGTGGGGTGCGTTCGGGGGATTAAACTGGAAGTCAATCTGGGCTGGAGCGAGGTGGGTCTTAAGTTCTGGGCCCATAGCTTGGAAGCTCTCTCTCAGCTCTCTTTCTCCGCCTTTGAAGTTGGTCCCGTGATCAGACAACAATGTAGACGGTTTTCCTTTCCGTGATGTGAATCTCCGGAAGGCCATAAGGAATGAGTCTGTGCTCATGGTCGGAAGGAGCTCGATATGTATCGCTCTGGTGGTCATGCATTTGAATACAATACCCCACCGCTTCTCGGTGCCTCTTCCTCTCTTTATATACAACGGGCCAAAGCAGTCCATGCCTGTGGAGTGGAATGGCTTGTCGCCGATTCGGAGGCGACAGGGGGGTAAGTCAGCCATCCGTGGTATGCTGGGCTGCGCGCGCCACTTACGGCAGTCTAGACAGGTTCGCTGGAAGCGCCGTACTGCTTCTCTCCCTTGCAATATCCAATAACGACGTCTGATCTCCGCGAAGACTCTCTCTGCTCCTGCGTGGTGTACATCCTCGTCGTATTTCTTTATGATCAGCTCTGTGACCTTGTGTCGGCTGTTCAAGACGATCGGGTGCTTAATGTCATCTGGTAGATCGGGGGCTCTCCGCAGGCGACCACCCACTCTGATGAGATTATGTGCGTCACTCTCTGGTGCCAGGTGAATCAGTCTGCTGTCTGATGGGACGGGGTTTCCTCCCTGTAGACAGTCTAGCTCATCGGGGAACGAGTCTCTCTGGGCTCGTTGTAGTAGAAGAAGTTCTGCTTCTTCGTAGTCAGCTGCTGACATGTCAGTGGTGGACTGAATCTCTGGGTGGTGCCGCAGGAATGTTCTTTGTTGCGCACTCTCTAGGGTAATGCAGTCATCTATGTTGGGGTCTGTGGAGGCGACAGTGCTTAGTCCACAGAACATAGGCTTCTTGTTCTCAGCCTCCTCGTTACTTGCTTCCCTCGGGGTGGGCGTAGGCCAATCTCCTTCCGGGAGCTTGAGGAATGCTGGTCCGTCACTGTAGATGTTGCGACGGGTTAGGTCATCCAGAGACATTCCCCGGGTGATGACGTCAGCTGGGTTGTGTTTGGTGTCCACATACCTCCAGCTTGCTTCTTCTGTTAATTCTTGAATCTCGGTGACTCTGACTCCCACGAAGACTTTGTATCTGCATGAATCAGACTTAATCCATGTGAGTACTGTCGTGGAATCTGACCACAAGATTGTTCTATGCACCGGAATGGTGAGTTCACGTTGGATTAACGTGGCTAGATGCGCTCCTGCGAGGGCTGCGCAGAGCTCTAGACGTGGGATAGATTGTTGCTTACGTGGGGCTATTCTTGAGCGGGCCAGTATGAAAGCAGTGTGTATCTTTCCTCCCATCTCTTGGGCACGCAAATAGGCAACCGATCCGTAGGCTACTTCGGAGGCGTCGCTGAAGACGTGTAGCTCAATCTCGCATGTCTCTGGCCTCACTGTGGATGGGAAGTAGCTGCGGCGTATATTGACACCTGGGAGTGAGCGGAGTTCCGTCTCCCACTCTCTCCATGTTGAGGCAAGGTGTGCGGGTATTGGGTCGTCCCAGCCCTGGTCCTTGTCCCATAGTGCTCGTACAATCATCTTTGCCCTGGTGGTGTAAGGTAGAATACATCCCAACGGGTCATATTGTCTGGCGAGTGTTCTGTACACACTCCGTCTGGTGGTCGGTATCGCCGCCGACCTTCCTTGCTCTGGAGCCAAGGGTTTGTGTCTATAGTGGAGCGAGTCTGTTTTGAAGCGCCAGACTAATCCTAGTGTCATTTCTTGGGCTTCTCCTGGGATTGTCGCCATCCAGGTCTCGCTGCTGGCAGCCTTGTCCGCGGAGGAGAGGCTGCGCAATACGTGCGGGTCGCTGCTGGCCCACTGCCTGAGATCAAAGCCGCCTTTGATTAGGGAGGCGCGTAACTTGATTAGGAGAGCCTCGGCTTCTTCTTGAGTCGAGACGCTTTGTAAACAGTTGTCCACGTAGAAACTGTTCTTCACACTGTGTTGGACCTCTTCATCTGCTGCTGGGTCCTCTGCGACCTCTGGGTTGAGGTTGCGCAATACTGGGGGGTCGCTGCTGGCCCGCTGCCGGAGATCAAAGCCGTCTTTGATCAGGGAGGCGCGGAGCAGCGCACGGCGTCGCCAGTCAATTTTCTTCTCGACAGGCTGCAGGAGTGTGGTGTCTCCTGCTGTCACTCTGGAGTGGAAGCAGCTAGTGGCTGCTGTTCGGTTGAGAGATTTAGCGAGGGGGCCTTGGAGGGTCCACCCTAGGCGGGTCTCGACTGCTGCAGGACAGCCTCGGGGGCCTGTATGGACCCGGTCAATCGGGACTATGAGTTCTGCATGGTCGGAGCCTATCAACAGGGTCGGGGTAGCGCCGTCTATGAGCGGGATAGGTAATTGGCGCAGGTGCACATATTTATCCATCAACTTGGTGACAGGGTAGGTGTACTGCGATAGTCCTATTTCTTGGCTGGTGAAAGCATTTGTGATCTTGTACCGTCGCTCTGGCTGCCCGTTGGCTGCGATAGTGAAGGAGACATTCTCGCCCTTTATCGTCTTTAAATCTCTTCTTATTGTCCGAATCGTCATTTCGTTCTTGCTCCCCCGCAGTCCCAGCTGGGTCGCGGCGGAGGCGAGCAGAAGGGTCTTCTCTGACCCGTCATCAAGGACGGCGTAAGTGTCCATGACTTTATCTTGGTAGCTCAATGTCACACGGACTACCTTTAAGAGCACTTGGGCTCCGCTGCTGCTGGCGGGGTCAATGTACATGACACTTGCCTTGGTGCCGCTCCGTGGTGCAGGTATAGGCCGTCTTTCGTTACTATCGTGTAGTATATCTAGATGGGCTCCATCGCACCGGCTGCACCTTTTCTTTAGGCGGCATTCGGCTGCCATGTGGGGCCGACTTTATCCATTGGCTCACTTCTTCTGCATTCATCTTTGTGAATGAGTCACATTGTGACAGCCAGTGTTCTTTCTCACAGTAGGGACACGCTATCTTCCACTTCTCTTTTCTCGAGGGGGTGCTGTGACTCCTACTGCTCGGTACCGACTCTGATTGGTGCATGACAGTCACCGATCTTCTTCCATAATTTATTCTCCTGGGTCCCTCTCTGGAGCTTGGCGTGCTCCGCCCGAAGGTGTCCAGTCGTAAGCTGCTGACCTCTCTCGCCAGGAAGTCGGCCAGATCAAGGAGGGATGGTTCGGGGCCGTCGGGGTCGCGGTAGTCCCTCTGCCGCCGAGAGCGCTCCTGTCTTGCGGGTGGCAGCTTCTCCAAAATCCTCTCAACGTTAGAGTTGGCGTATAGCTCATGCTTGCCCTTCTCCCGTTGAGCTCCCAGCATCCCCACCAGGGACTGCACTTTGATTGACAGGTCGTCTAGTGAGCGATTGTCTGTGGCTGGGGGTAGGCGGTCAATATGCCTTATCTCCTGGATTACGTAATCCCATATACGTCCATATCTCTGATCCAGCGCTGCAAGGGCCGCTGTGTATGGGGTCGAGGAGGTAGCATAGGCTAGCGCTATATTGTGCGCTCGCGGTACTTTCAGGTGCTTCAGTAATATTGCATACTTGTGGCGTTCATCAGCGACATCCACCATCATTGTCTCTAAGCACATCCGGAGCTCCGTGTACTGTGCTCGACTCTCATAGGCGAAGTCTGGGAATGACGGCGTGGCGTTGTATGACGCCGTGGATGGCTGATACATCGGCGAGCGTTGGGGGAGAGACCTCCTGGGCGAGTCCCCTCTTGCACCTCGCTGTGGGCTGGTACTGGCAGGGTACCATGGCCCGCTGGTCCAGGTACTGTTCCTCGGGGCTGGTCGTGCGTCGTGCTCACCCGTGAATAGAGTCGGGGGTCTGTAGCGCAGTGCCGCGGGGGTATAGCCTGGACTGTATGGGACCTCCTGGTCCGGTGGAGTACTGTGCTGTCGTCGGGCTTGGTTCTCCTCTTCTCCCTCTTCTTCCTCTATCAAATCTTCCAGATCCTGTAGTCGTTTATTTAGCTTCTCCGCAGTGTATGCCGCTCCTTCCTTGTAGCTGGGTCTCGCTTGGACCGGTATGGGAAGGGGGTCTGCGGGGGGTCTAGACTCGGTCTGTTGGTCAAGTTCAGGGTCGCTTGCTCGTTGCGGTGACGCTGCTCTTGACTGTTGTCTCGACGAGTTCCTTGAGCCCCTGGCGGAGGGAGAGGGAGTTGTCCTTTTGATCAGCTGCTCTATTAGTTGCGCTTGTAGTCTGTCGCGCTCTGCGTCTCTTTGGGCACCGGCAGCGGCGCGCTGGGCGTCGGCGGCGGCGCGCTCTGTTTCTCTTTGGGCACCGGCAGCGGCGCGCTGGGCGTCGGCGGCGGCGCGCTCTGCTTCTCTTTGGGCACCGGCAGCGGCGCGCTGGGCGTCGGCCCGGTCTCTTGCCATATTCTCTTCCATCTGGAAGCGTCTCATCTCCAGACGTGTGCGTTGTTCTTCGCTCCGTTGCTGCGCTTGGAGGTGTTCGCGCTCGCCAAGCATCTGTGCTTGGAGATGATCGCGCTCGGCAGAGGCTGTCAGGCTGACGAGGAACGCCTGTTGTAGTGTCCTCTCCGCTTCGTTGGGGGAAGGCGGTAGTGGAGGTGAGCCGCTCCTGCGTGAGCCGCTCCTGGGGGTACTCGTTGGGGAGTCCTGGAGCTCTAGTTCCTCGGCGCTCTCCTCCTCTTCTTCCGTGCAGAGTTCTCTCTCTGTAGGGTTGTCTTCCTCCCGGGGCTGTTCGGGGACTACTTCTTGAGTAGTGGCGGGGGGTAAAGGCATGTCAATTCCCTCCTGGTCCCCACCGCGAGCTTGGTCAGTTGCATTAGGACCTACTAGGGGCTCTGTGGTCGGGGAAACCTGGTCGTTAAGGTCAGACATAATTTTACTTTCTACTTTTACCGCGTTTACCGTTTGTCGAAGGCTAGGTAGTTGACTGACAGTGTAAGCCTCTAAGTACTGAGGTGTCTGTCGTCTGCGCCGCGGGCGTTCTAGTTTAGGAGGATCGTTTCGTGGAGTGTTCATCATAGGCCATTTCGATATTAATAACACTATATTAATATTACACTAGTTACCCTCCGGCTCGAAGGACCAATTGTAACTGAGGGGTACAATTCCCTGACTGTATTGTTAGATATGATATTTAATACCACTACCTCATGTACTTTAACTTCTGGCCACCCAGTACAAGATATAAGTATGATGAACACTTTCCCACCTGATGAAACGAACCAACACAAATGTACCAAATCGAAGGTTTAATACAGCAAAGGGTGTATACAACGATCACTTAATTACATTTATGATTTGAAATATGGAATATGCACTTTTATGGCAAATGAGTATTCGTAGGTAAATCAACATTGAATGTCCAATCTCTGGTTGCGCAGGGAGTAAGTATACAACCTGGAATATTTAGGAAACGATAGCGATGGTACTTAAATGATTATAGCTGGATACACTAAAGGGGGGGGGGGGTCCCGCTGGTTGTAAGACAGTAGGAGGGGGGGGTTAGAGAAGCCGCTGGCGGTATCCCATCTGGCCGACGGTGTCTTGGGAGAATCCAAAGTCTTGGACACGGTGCCCACAGAACCTCGGACCGCAGACGAATACAGCTGGACCCTCGGTGGAACGGTATCTGCCGGTCCACAACGGAGAGACGTGAGGCGACCTCACGTGTAGAGCGCCGTCTCACCTGGAGTCCTCTCCGGGGGGTAATTCCAACACTCAGCAGTGTTGGCCTTTATCCATGGAATAATCAAAGCACACAAAGCATAATCCAAGCCATGGAAGGCTCGCCGTCGTCTGGGTAGAGTAATCCAATATACAGGTCCAGTCGCTCTTGGCCCGGAGCTCCTCGGATGCAATCACCACTAGGGGTCTGACCAGCCTGGTTAAGCGTCCAGATAACGTCAGGAACGATGGGGGTACTGATAACTGTAGAACTCTAACCGAACGATGCACCATACATAAATAGACTACTATTAGCTTAATAGAATACGTCCAACTCGACGGTATAGTGCCAAACTATGACTATTCAACTATTAATCTACACGATATCTCAATGCCTATTCTGGGCCAAGTAGGCCTTACTACACCGCACGTGCGTCGTGGGGAGGCTTTTGCGTCTGTCACTCTGTTGGAGGGTAAAGAACTGGACTAAAAGAAAGTTCTACTTTACTGGCGCCATATATATATGCGCTATGAACAAATAGTACCATTCGTATTTCGCCCGACATATTACTGCGCGGAACCGGGGGTTGCCTCGACATGTTAGGCGGCACGATTGAACTTGGACCTAGGGGTATGGCAACCTGGCGCCAGGTTCTCGTCCAATGGTAGAATGAAACTATTATGGGCTGTTTAGTAGAAACGGGGATATTCAATGCATATTGTACAAGGAATATACAGGGGATATCAAACGATATACAAATACAATTAAATATATATATATAAATAAATATACATATTCGGTTTAATCTGATCCTTCACAACACAGAGCATGGAGGACATGCTAGGTCCTTTGGTAGTGCAATACACTGTTACTGTTGCTATACTATTTTTAAAGTGACCTTTCCTTTGTGGCCATAAGTGTGGGCGTGTGCAGCATGAGTGTGTGCTTGCTCATGTTAAAGTGGCTGCTAGTGTGCGAGCGTGTGCTTGTGTGTGGAGAGTTCAGTGTTCTGTGGCACTCAGTGTTCAGTGTTCAAGGCTCTGATGGCCTGGGGGAAGAAGCTGAGCCGAAGCCTCTCTGTCCTAGTAGCTGGGGTTCGCAGGCGTCTGCCTGACAATCGCCTTTTACTGGAATATTCTAGAACGTTGTCATTTGTCGGCCTATTTATGAATCGTTTTCAAATAAACGCTAGATAATCGATAGTATATGTGTGCGCACGCACGCTCGTGCCGCGTGCTGATAATCGCTGCTCTTATTTCCTGATGGCTTTTACAGTCAAAACAGCTATATCACATATAGGGGAAACGCTTATATATCCGTGAAAATGAGTCTGATTATCCTAAGACTGATAACATAGATTCCTTACCTGAGATCAGATGGTATCCAAATGGATTATTCCAATTCCTGATCACCATTCGAAAAAATCGATCATTGTATTGATCAACCGTGTGTACAGTAGAACACATAATCCCGCTGCTCTTCAGGCTCCGGAGTGATGCCGGTCGATGCCGGCTGCGTGAGTGAGACGTAAAATGTGGAGTCAGAAATCCTTTCTCCCATTCACTTTCATTGAGTCCAATCCAAAAGGGTGATTTACCATCTGGGAGATGATAGGGGGCGCTTTTTTCACATCTGAGAGCCTGGGGTGACTGGATCTCCAACGGTAGGCTCGCTTGATGCAATATGATTTCAGATCGCTAATAAATAAAAAAAAAATAATAAAACGAATATTCTCGTGAGGTGGGCATTCAACCCGGGGGGTAATAACCAGAGAAAAGCCGTGAGTGGCATTCACTTTAAAGTGGCATTTAAAGTGTCTAAAGTGGGTGCTACAGTGAGTTGTTTATTTAAAGTGAGTGTGTACATGTGGATGCGTGTGCTGTGAGTGTATTTGATGGTTTGTTACATAGTGTTATTGTCGTTGAGCATCCTGATGGGATAGAAGCTCCTTCTGAGTCTCTCTGTGCTTGCCATGAGACTCCGGTATCGCTTGCCTGACCGCAGCAGTTCAAAGAGGCAGTTGTTTGGGTGGCTAGAGTCTTTGATTATTCTCTTTTGCCTTACCCCTGCAATGCTTGGTGTAAATGTCTTGGAGAGTGGGAAGCCCACCTCCAATTGTGCGTTCGGCTGAACGGGCCACTCTCTGTAGTCTGCTACGGTCTTGTGCGGTGCTATTCCCAAACCAAGAGGTGATATTGCCAGTCAGGATGCTCTCTATGGTGCATGAGTAGAAGTTCTTAACACTTTCAGAGCCCAAGCTTAACCTTGATTTACCGGTTGAATGCCCACCATCCACTTCAATTGGCGTTAATAACGCCTAATCTATGTTTTAAATTATGTGTCTAATCTGCCCGTCGCTTATCAATGACTCGTTTTCCAGTCAACATTGTCGAAGTGGATTGTTTTTTTATCGGTTCATTTTCGTTTTATAGCATTTTGAAAAGCCCTCGTTTTCAAGGAAAATAAAAAGATTCCATGATAAAAGACGTTTACTGGAATATTCTAGAATACACAAAAACGTTGTCATTTTTCGGCCTATTTATGTATCGTTTTCAAATAAATGCTAGATTATCGATAGTATATGTGTACGTATGCACGCTGGGGCCGCGAGCTGAAAATAGATTATCTGAGTTCCTCATCAGCGATCGCGCACACACACACACACACACACACATAGGGGACACGTTGATATCTCAGCGAATACAACTCTGATTATCCCAAGGCTGGTAAAATAGATTCCTTACCTCAGATCAGATGTTCTCCAAAAAGATCATTCCAATTCCTGATCACCATTCCAAAAATAGATCACTACTGTCTACTATCGATTGGCTACTGTGAATATATATTCCAGGCTGATTCCCGTCCCGCGATGACTTCCATGTTGAGCAGACAGTTTGCCAGCTCAGGGAGCCAGCTGGCTCCGCCTCTACATATCGACTGATCCCAGGTCAGTCTAAGCGACTGACGTGCAGTTACTCAGGGATAGACGATAGGGGCCGCTTTTTTCCATTCTGAGCTGCTGGAGGAGCTGCTGTACCACCGGGAGACTCGGTTGATGAAATATGAAATCAGATCGCTAATAAAAAAATAAAACGCTAATACACGTCGTGGGCATTCAGGCATTGGGCTGATAAAACGTCATATGACGTGATGAGCACTGAAAGTGTTAAGGATCTTTTGACTCACTTTGAACTTCCTTAGGTGCCTAAGGAAGTAGAGGCGTTGTCGTGCCTTCTTGACTACACTGTCAATGTGTGTGGTCCATGTCAAGTCCTCGGATATGTGGACTCCGAGGTACTTAAAACTGTTCACTCTCTCGACCGGTGCCCCGTCGATGCTGAGGGGGCTGTAGTCCCTGACCCCTGACCTCCTAAAGTCCACAATCATCTCTTTTGTTTTGCTGACGTTCAGGGAGAGGCAGTTCTCCTGACACCACCGCGCCATAACCTCTACCTCTTCCAGGTAGGCCCTCTCATCGTTTGCAGAGATCAGGCCCACCACTACTGTGTCATCAACAAATTTGATGATTGTTTTGTTGTTCCGCTGTGCCACACAGTCGTGTGTGTACAGCGAGTAGAGGAGGGGGCTCAGAACACAGCCCTGGGACAGACCAACACACCAATTTCTACAGCTGAAATCAATTTTGAAATCTAAAATGAACACTACACAGAATGATCTTGAACCACCTCCAATTATATTAGCAATGAATAAAATAACATCACAGAAGAAAATATTTCAAAAATATACAAAATACTGGCAAGCGCAGACACTACATTCCATCTCCCCTTCACAAAATGGGAACAGGACTTGGCTTTCTCTCCCAATGCCGTATCCTGGGAACAAATTTGCACCAACACATTCACAATGACTAACAACACTAACCTTCAATTAATCCAATATAAGGTGTTACACACAGAGTACATGATATCACACAGCACAGGATGTTTCAAATGGGATTTGCAAGCACAGATGTATGCTCCGATTGCACCGTCAACACCCCAGACAACTATTTCCATGCCACCTGGCTCTGCCCACCTGTTCAAGACTTCTGGAATTCCGTCATCAATACACTATCCCGGGTCATGAGCTGCAGCATTCCTCTCTCCCCCTCCCTCTGTCTACTTGGGGATACTACTGCTATCAATTTATTAGTCCAGAACACCAAACCCCTGCTCGTTTCCCTAGCTGTTGCCAAGAAAACTATCCTCTTAAACTGGAAGACAAGAACAAATTTGAATACTGGGCATGGGCAATGGTTGGGCCTTCTCTCAAATTACATATCACAGGAAACAATCTCAACCGTGGATCACATCGAAGTCTCACAATTTAATAACATCTGGGAATTGCTTGTGGATAATCTAGGCTCCTAATCACAGGAGATTGACCTGTGAGCCATCCACTCCATAACCCACCCTTCTCTCAATCCCCCTCCTCACCCCTACTTTACTTAGTCCCCTCTCTGCCCCCCCCCCCATTCCCTTGTCATGTGTATTCGTTGTTGTCCTTCATTGTCCTTAGTTGTAATTTGTTTGTCAATGTCTAGTCTGAGGTCCCTCCCTCCGAGAGGGCAATGAAATGTCACTATTTTTCTTATTTTACTACACTTTTTATTTAATTTTGCACTATAAATAGTTAAAACTTATAATAAATAATAAAGTTGTCCCCCTATGTTGAGGTGATGGATGAGGAGGTGCAGTTGCCTGCTCTCACCACCTGGGGTCTACCCGTCAGGAAGTCGAAGACCCACTGGCTAGGGTGACCAGATGCAAAAAGTCCAAAAGCAGGACAACAGTAAGATTTTGGTGGGACAAAGTGGGACAGATAGATTTATTAGAATAACTCGTCTTCACCGAATAGATAAAGGTTAAATCAAAATAAATACAAATTAAATACAGAATTATATCTCTCCACATTCATCTTGGCACTGGCAGCCGGCTTGTTACCACCTAAAATCTGTTTTAAATATTCAAACTTTATCACTTGACAGGAATGTCTTGTGTTAGATTTTTTTTTTTGCTTCGAAAAGAGGGACATCCTCTCAATATGTGGGACACGGTCTCAAATGGTGGGACAGTACAACCAAAAGGGGGACACCTGGTCACCCTACCACTGGCAGAGGTTATAGTTTAAGCCCAGGTCCCTGAGCTTGGCTATGAGTTTGGAGGGGACTATGGTATTGAATGCTGAGCTGTAGTCGATGAATAGCATTCTCACATAGTTCCCCTGCCTCTTGACCTTACTCCTAGAACCCACCGTCCTCACCCCTGCCCATTTTGACAACCTAGGATGGCTTAGAGTAGATGACAGAGTACAGCAACTTGCAATGGGCCTGGTCTACTCTTCAAGATACACTACACCACTAAGGTACCCATGTACATGTCGAAATACTTCCCAAAGGTCAGTGAATACCACGACCACAACACCAGAGGGAGTTCCACAAATCATGTTCAACCCAGATTCAGCTCAAACAAGGGACTAAACATGTTTCGCAATTATGCCACATCAATGTGGAACACCCTACCCACAGCCGTAAAAAACTAATTTGAATCCCTACCCACCTTCAAAACCGTTCTCAAAGAGCACCTATGGGAGGCTGCAATTCGAAACTGGACCCCGTAAATGTCCAACCCCCCCCCCCCCCCCCCCCCTCCCTATGCTTGCACCTTGCACCCCCCCCCCCCCCATCCACCACCTCCCACCCACCCACCCCCTCCCAATGTACAGTCTCCTCCCCCTCGTATGTATATATTTTCTGTTAGGATCTGTTTAACAGTACTGTATATTTGCATATCTTGTATGTCACAAATGTAACAGTACTGTATCTGTATGTCATGTATGTCTTAAATGTCATGATTAGATTAGA
Organism: Notolepis coatsorum; assembly: GCF_963971535.1. NCBI lineage: Eukaryota > Metazoa > Chordata > Actinopteri > Aulopiformes > Paralepididae > Notolepis > Notolepis coatsorum. The sequence goes on along the minus strand of NC_140170.1, from coordinate 162,046,442 downwards.
TTAGATGATTAGATTAGATTCTTATATCTGTATATCTGTATGTATATCTGTATGTTGTGTATGTCATAAATGTCATTATGAATTGAAAATGGGGGCCCCTGATGTAAACACGACAAAAGTCTTTCTCTGGTCTGCATCCCTTAACAATTGTGTATTGAGCTGTACTGTACTGTATACCCATTCTGCAATCTGTTAATAAAAATGTTCAATCAATCAATCAATATCTCATTTGCATCCATGTGTCTCAAAACGCGAAATTCGAAGGCGGTGCCTGTTGACTTGACTATTTTATAACTTTTTATCACAGGTTCTAAACTGTCAGGTATTGAACTGTGTGGGGGACCCAGGCCTACAATTGCGCCCTGAGAGAGGGAACTGCGCCCTGAGAGGGAGGTTTGCCCTGACTCCCCTGAGAGAGGGAACTGCGCCCTGAGAGGGAGGTTTGCCCTGAGAGAGGGAACTGTGGTTCGAAGGGTCAAAGTGGGTATCAAACAGGAAGGAAGACTGTCAGGTTTTAAACTGTGGATATCAAACAGGGAAGGTAAAGGTGGTTTTAAACTGTTAAACAGTAACTCAGAACAATTTTATTGCACTGCACTATTGCATCATTTTACTCTGTCTATTCTATTCTACTATTTTATTGCACTGCACTATTGCACTCTGTCTATTCTATTTTACTCTTTTTATTATTGTCTATTTTAAAACTGCAATAGAATCAAACCATAAACAAGGTGGCCTATTGGGATGTTAGATCCTTATGTGAAAAACAATGTGATTTTATATGTCTGCACTTTATCTGCTCATTTTGTGCCTGTCTTTTTGCTGCTGTGAAGCACATTGAGCTGTAATTCTTGTATGAAAGGTGCTATACAAATAAAGCAGTGGTGGAAGTAGTACACAGTTCCTTTACTTAAGTAAAAGTAGAAATACCCAGATAAACGACTACTCTGGTAAAGTGCTCCATTCAAATTCTCCTTAAGTAAAAGTAGAGAAGTATCTAAAGTAAAAGTACACATTCTACATGACGTTTGTGTATTCCAGTCCTTGGGAGTGTTCAACCTTGATCCATTGATCTCTATAGGTTATGTTAAAGTAAAATGTGGTCCAGTTATGCTGCTCTGATTACGTCCTCTTGAAGTTGACAGGCTTCAAATGTGAAAGTATATAATCTTCATACATTTAAAATGTTGTATATATTGTGTTTTCTATGCAAAATCATTTTCTTCAAAGTAACTAGCAACTGGTGGGTTCAGATAAATGTAGTGGAGTAAAAGTATAAAGTTCCTTCAAATAAAAATACTCAGGTTAAATAGCTCTTAAGTACAGTACTTGAGAAAAGAAAATACTTAGTTAGTTACTTTCCACCACTGAAATAAAGTGTATTATTATTATTATTATTATTATTATTATTATTATTATTATTATTATTATTATTATTATTATTATTATTATTATTATTATTATTATTATTATTATTATTATTATTATTATTATTATTATTATTATTATTATTATTATTATTATTATTATTATTATTATTATTATTATTATTATTATTATTATTATTATTATTATTATTATTATTATTATTATTATTATTATTATTATTATTATTATTATGTTGGTTTGTGAAGTGGTGTTTTAAGAGGGAAAATTGGTACATTTAGTAATTTGTAGGTGTACTTCCACATCCATACCCTCATACCTTATTTTGGAACAAACTATAGATCACACTAGAGCACCAGCATGTCATTTATCCAATTAGGTGCATTCCATGTGGGGAAATGGGAAGTAGGGAGGGGATACATGCACGCAACATGTAAACAACATACATTTTGGACCCGCAAATGAATTCATGAATCAGTCATTTTTGGGGGAGAAAAGCAATACTTTTATTCCACAACTTTCTAAAAGCTCTGTGGATGGGGGCACTCCAGTAGCACACCACATAGCGCGCTGAGTCGCGAAGCCGTCGTCCCGGGTTCGTTTCCCAGTCCCGGCGACCATTTGCCGCATGTCTTCCCTACCTCTCCTCCCGTTCTCCCTCTATCGGTCCTGCATGGCCAGAAAAAGCTGAAAATGCTATAAATTAAAGTTTAAAAAAAAGAAAAAGCTCTGTGGATGTATTATTATTTTTTAAATGTTTACTCTACAAATCTACATAAAGATGTAATCTATAGCACCTTTCATTTCTTTGCTTTTCCCTTTGTTCCATGTTGTCATTCAAGTGGAGAGAACGCTCTGACCCTAAACGTTACGTTGCTTTGTGTAATTGCATGCTACGAGAAGAGGCCTACCAGACATTTGTTCGAAATGAGTTTAATTAAACTGAGTTTCCTTCATCATATTGCTCCACATTTCACGCTTGCTGCAGATGAATCACACCATACGCCAGACATTAGTCTCATCTGGTATTACGCAGCTACAGTAATATAGCTAACTCATATAGCCCAATGAAATCTGAATTGAGTAATGTTTTACGACTTAAAATAGCTGTGTCTTAATAGCCGTGTATTAATCAAATTGATCACGGATTCACAAGCAGAGATCTCGGCATGGGGGCTGTGAATGTCTTAAGAGGTCAATATCCTCCCCATGCTTTTGTCCTGTTATCAGACATCCTGTTGTGACTCAGCTTGATTTGGCTCCAGCCCATTCATTTGTCTTTTATTGGTCGCTGATGCTTGTAATTAATAAGTGTGCCTGACATCAGTGCTGAATGAAAGCAAGCAGACAGTAAAAAAACATTACAATAAATTACATTATTAGAATTTATTTTAGAATATTTCTTTGGATTCTATGAAATACAGTATTCTAACACATAGAAACACAACATGTAGACACACCATTAGTGTTTTCTTTTTCTTCTCTTTTTTTGCTCAATGTTGCAGAGACAAAAGACCAGCTTCATCTTACATTGTTACATTGTTGACATTTTGATTGGCACACTTTGTTATACAAAATTCTTTCTAATTCATTGTATTTCCAAGAGGCAGTCTGTGGAGTTTTTTTTTCTTTTCATATAAGGAGGTAATAATTACATGTATATAAAAGAACAAAAATGTGAGCTAAACTATAAAAAGTACACTTACATAGACTTACTGTTATGACTTATTTTTATCACTGTCTCCAAGCAGTCCTATAAGATGCAACGTTAAACCCCACAGTGATCTCCCCCCGGAGGTCTCAACAGCCCCTGGAGGAGGTCTCAAGAGCCCCTGGAGGAGGTCTCAACAGCCCCTGGAGGAGGTCTCAACAGCCCCTGGAGGAGGTCTCAAGAGCCCCTGGAGGAGGTCTCAACAGCCCCTGGAGGAGGTCTCAAGAGCCCCAGCTCTTACTTCCTCCTCCCGATACGAGCCATCAGTTCTGCGTTAGCTGCCGCCTTGCTTCTCATGTCCTGGTTCTTGGCCAGATCTATGAGCACGCTGAGGATGCTGGTGGGAACATCCAGAGACAGGGCGAAGCGGGACCCCTGCGGGGCTCTCTTGGGCACCTGGGAGGCTGGGCGCGGGGCTCGGGCTTGCCGGAGCATGGGGTGATACTCCGGGGGAAAGAGTGAGGTCAAGATGCCGCTGTGGTTCAGCATGTCCACGGCCAGGACGTCTCTCTGCGTGTCCTCGCCCAGTTTGGCTCCGGCGAAGACGCTCCTCTGCCCCTGGACCCACCATGGCAGCAGCAGGACCAGGAACAAGCGCACACAGACACCCCTCATGGTCAACACTCTGGACCTGGACAGGGACAGACAGAGACCCAAAATCACAAACTGTTGGACATTCCAAGACTTCCTTCAACCACTGAATGATGACACCTGCCACGAGGATGATATCTCGGTATCTCATTCCTTGCCATGTAATTGCAGTCACTAATAAGATCCTACTGTGATTTAGATTTCAGTGGTTCTAATGCATAGTGAGATAACTCGCCTGCTGTGTTAGAAGTGGCTTGTTTTAAGACCTCATACTACGTATTAAATAAGTTCCGAATCCTATATCAAACAAAGCAGCTATTCATAATTGCTCATGTTTTGGACCGCCTCTCAAGGATTGCGCCTTGTCTCAATGTATCCTGAAATGTGTACACAGTCCCAGGAAAGTATTGTAAAGTGGCATAATCACTGCCAAGTTCTTACCCAATGTTGTGGATGGATGGCAACTTGACAGAAAGGCACTTTCCCCACTGTGCTTTCAGCAGGGCTGTGGCAGTGGACTTCTCCTTGATGTCTCTTAAGCAGGACGGTGGAAGTGGACTTCTCCTTGTCTCTTAAGCAGGACTGTGGCAGTGGACTTCTCCTTGTTGTCTTCTAAGTAGGGCTGTAGAAGCGGACTTCTTTGTCTTTTCAGCAGGACTGTGGAAGTGGACTTCTCCTTGTTGTCTCTTAAGCAGGACTGTGGCAGTGGACTTCTCCTTGTTCTAAGTAGGGCTGTAGAAGCGGACTTCTCTTTGTCTTTTCAGCAGGACTGTGGCAGTGGACTTCTCCTTGATGTCTCTTAAGCAGGACGGTGGAAGTGGACTTCTGCTTGTCTCTTAAGCAGGACTGTGGCAGTGGACTTCTCCTCGATGTTCCTCAGCTTGTTCCTCTGCTACTTGAAAAGTGACCACCGCTGCACGCCGTCTGACGTTCAACTGGACTCCTCTCTCATCCTCATCCACATCCCTCCTGCACTAGTGTCACATCACCCCTCTCTCTTTCTGTTTATCTTCTCCATCTCTTCATCCCTCGTTCCTCCCTCCGCCCCTTCCCGCCATCTCATCTCATTTCCTCTCCTCTCATTGCTGTCCTATTCTTTTGTCTATAAATAACGTGATGGTGATTTCAATCATTGCGCTATTCTGAATTGGATCTCGGGTCTGTGTTTAGGTCTGCATTGCTGCCACAATTAAAAACCTACTGCCGTTTCAAATGTAGCACAAAGGAGTAAATGTGTGTGTATTTTGTGATTTATGTTATATATATACTGTAGAAAATGTGCCCATGCATGTGGGCTGAGGAACTGTCATCCACCAATATTAGATGTGCCAAATACTGTGATGTCAATCACTTTTATTTTGAAAACATAGCCCAAGAAATAGCATTTATATCTGATATCCAGACCGTAGTGATGATATAATCCAGACAATAGTGATGATATAATCCAGACCATAGTGATGAGATAATCCAGACCATAGTGATGATATAATCCAGTCCATAGTGATGATATAATCCAGGAGGTAGAGTGGTCGTCTGGTAATCGGAAGGTTCCTGGTTCGATTCCTGCTCCTCCTGGCAGCATGTCGAAGTGTCCTTAAGCAAGACACTTAACCCCTAACTGCTCCCGATGAGCAGGTTGGCACCTTGCATGATTGCCTCCGCCGTTGGTGTGTGAACGTGTGAGTGAATGGGTAAAATGTGAGTAACAAATTGTAAAGCGCTTTGGATAAAAGCACTAAATAAATGCAGTCTATTTACCATCCATTTATAAAAGAGAATACTATGAATAATTCACTCTGTCGGTCAAATGTTTTTCTAAACAAAGTTTCAAACATGAGTAACTCTTGCATGGTGGTACCAGCTGATGTGGGGTCAAGAGGTGCCTTACAGAGGACGGCGTGCCCTCGGGGACAATGCATCTGTGGAATGTAAGCACAGTTGCATAAGCACGGAAGTTATTCTAAACCCAGGGAGGAGGGGACACTTACCCCTTCCTCTCCTGAGTCACCTCCAGCCCGACCCATCAAGACATTATCCTCATCTGGATAATGATAACCGTGGTTTTGTACTCATACAGGCTTAATCAGAGGACAGGGCCCCCATATACAGATATATATATATATGGGAGTGGGAGTGCATGGGAGTTCAGTCAGTATGTTCTTCCTGTGCCCCAGGACAGTTCAGTCAGCATGTTCTTCCTGTGCCCCAGGACAGTTCAGTCAGCATGTTCTTCCTGTGCCCCAGGACAGTTCAGTCAGTATGTTCTTCCTGTGCCCCAGGACAGTTCAGTCAGTATGTACTTCCTGTGCCCCAGGACAGTTCAGTCAGCATGTTCTTCCTGTGCCCCAGGACAGTTCAGTCAGTATGTTCTTCCTGTGCCCCAGGACAGTTCAGTCAGCATGTTCTTCCTGTGCCCCAGGACAGTTCAGTCAGCATGTTCTTCCTGTGCCCCAGGACAGTTCAGTCAGTATGTACTTCCTGTGCCCCAGGACAGTTCAGTCAGTATGTACTTCCTGTGCCCCAGGACAGTTCAGTCAGCATGTTCTTCCTGTGCCCCAGGACAGTTCAGTCAGTATGTACTTCCTGTGCCCCAGGACAGTTCAGTCAGTATGTTCTTCCTGTGCCCCAGGACAGTTCAGTCAGTATGTACTTCCTGTGCCCCAGGACAGTTCAGTCAGTATGTACTTCCTGTGCCCCAGGACAGTTCAGTCAGTATGTTGTTCCTGTGCGCCAGGAGGACAGATCAATCAGTATGTACTTCCTGTGCCCCAGGACAGTTCATTCAGTATGTACTTCCTGTGCCCCAGGACAGTTCAGTCAGTATGTACTTCCTGTGCCCCAGGACAGTTCATTCAGTATGTAATTCCTGTGCCCCAGGACAGTTCATTCAGTATGTACTTCCTGTGCCCCAGGACAGTTCATTCAGTATGTAATTCCTGTGCCCCAGGACAGTTCAGTCAGTATGTTCTTCCTGTGCCCCAGGACAGTTCGGTCAGTATGTACTTCCTGTGCCCCAGGATAGTTCAATCAGTATGTACTTCCTGTGCCCCAGGACAGTTCAGTCAGTATGTACTACCTGTGCCCCAGGACAGTTCAGTCAGTATTTGTGAACACGCACGCACTCTCTCCTAAAGATAGAAATCAGAGAGAGAACCCAACTGGTGATCCAGGGCTGCTCCCATAGACAATGAATGTGGTTCTGATTTTTACGAGGCCATAACATGTTTGTGTGAGCTCTTACACCCAAATTAGGTTTATATTCTAGCAATGAACCCAGATAAAAAAAATAATAATAATAATTTGAGTGCAAGACCTCTGACAAAGATTGTATGGCTTCATAAAGTCAAAGGCAGATTCATATAGAGCAGCTGCTGATTTTACATCACAGTTCTGAGGGTTCAGAGAGGGAGTGGAGAATACTGCTCCAACTCTCCTGGGACGCAGGAAGAGCATAATGTGAATTCTTAAAATGGGTGGTATTCCTCTTTAACTCAAATCATTTTATTATATGGATAATTTTGCTGGTTTAAAGGAATCTCATTTGTTTCATGATGATGTCTCATTGTTTGTATTGTAGTTGGACTTAAAAGTCACAGAAAATGTTTCACTGTTTACCTCTGAGCACTCTGCTGATTTGTATTAGTTAAACTTAAAGGATTACAGAATAAACTGAAAGAACATAAGAAAAAGCTTTCCAGACTTTTTCCCCCTTCAATGAAATAAATACATCACAGTCAGCACCTCACTGTCACATATATCTACAGTACATGCCAGCTGTGTACAGTATACAGTATGATGCCTAACCTCTTCTGAAATGTGAGATGATGTCACCCATACTGGTAATAAGATTCAATAAACATATATATATATATATATATTACACATTCTACAGCACGTTGTGTTCTGCAGCGGAGGTTGTGATGTCATCAGGGAGCAGGTGACTCAACTAGGACTAGATGCAAAGCTCATCTTACATAAAGTACATAAACCACCACTAAGGGCAGAGCGGCTAACCTATCTAAATAGAGTATAGTAAAAAAAAAAAAATAGAGCGTGCACAAAACAACAGCTGCTGGACAGAGTGAATCAGTCCTGAGGATGATGCTCCCAAGTCGACACATTTAATGGACCAACATTTCAGTATCATCTTCATGAAGAAGGCTGCTGTGGCAAATATATCCACTTGGGAGCATCTTTCTATGTGCAGACTTTTCTATATTTATATATTAGGGCTGTCTCAATCGATTAAAATATTTAATTGTGATTAATCGCATGATTGTCCATAGTTTTTTTTTCCTCTTTTTTTTGAAATTTTTTCTCCCATCCCACTGTTAGTCGTTATGCCAATTCCAAACCCCCTTCCTGGTTGTTGCGCACCCCCCCTACTGTTGGTCCGAGAGGCCGGAGACTGTCACATGCTTTCCTCCGACGCATGTGCAGCCAGCCGGCAGCCAGCCTGGCCGCTCAGATTCTCACTGGGAGAGTGTAACGTGTGGGAGGTCGCACTACCTCTCTCCAGATCCTACCCTCGCTGAGCAGGCGCCCCGACCGAACTGTAGGGGTCGCTGTCCACAACGCCCAGGACCCACCCGCCAGCTTTCACCACCCCCTAATACTGCCAATTGTATTAGTGTGAACGGCCAGCCAAGCTGGTGACAACGCCGGGAGCTGGGCTCGAACCCAGCATCTCCGGCGTTGGTGACGAACGCAATCTCCGCTACGCCCATGATTGTCCATAGTTAACTGTGATTAATTGCATACTACTGGGCTCCCAGTCCCACTTAGAATAGATTTCAAAATCCTCCTCCTCACCTTCAAGGCACTATCGGGTGCAGCAGCCCTATACATCACAGAGCTCATCACCCCCTACGCAGCACCCAGGTCACTAAGATCCTCCAACCAGGCTCGGCTCGGCTCGGCTGGTCTCGGCTGACTGTACTGCACAGCACTTTGGTTGGCCCTCGAGCTTTTAAATGTGCTCTATAAATAAATTACTTGACTTGACTTAATTGCACATTTTCTGTTCAAAATGTACCTCAAAATGTGTGTTTATTAGATCAAATAAATAAATAAATTACAAATATTGTCCAGAAAAACAAAGCATCCAGGAAAAAATAAATATGTTGCAAATAACATAGCAAAGCCCAATAGGCAACAACAGATTGACCTGCTGTTAAAATGTAACATTACTCAGTAATATGAGTACCGGTACTAACATGATGTAGAGCCCAACTTTACTATATATTTTTTTTTAATAAAGGTTCACTAAAACATTCAGTTTTTTTTTCAGGTGAGGTGGCCGCGCGCAATTATCCTGAGTATCAAGTCTGGTTCGAATTAACGAGAGTGAATCAGCGTTCGAGGAACAGGGAAAGCCTGGATTCAAACATCGGGTTAATTGAATCTGGATAATGGCACTTTTGATCGACTTAGTTGAACCAGGTACAGGGAATAGGGCCCAGCATGAATCAACACACCAAAACACTAATATTATTTTCTTTTATTCATTTCTTTTTAATTCGTTGGAATGAGAGCTTCCGTTATGTACAATAAAAGGACAGGAACAAAACATTACAGCAACTTATAAATATACTTCTCGCTTCATGACTTGTACAGTGTCCTAATTTGACTGCAGATGGATTGCTTCATATGATTCAAACCCCCCCTCCCTCCCTCTCTCTCCCCCACTCCGCCTGTAAAAAAGACAGTAGCGGCTGCATGTCGAGTTGCTCAGCGACGAGAACGAGGCCCTGTGTGACACAATCAAGAGGTACTCATTGGTAACAACTCCACCCTAACCTACAGTGAGCCGACGCACTCTGGAGAACGTGCACAGCCTGGCTCTCCCTCTCGCAACCACGATAAAAGTAGTGAGGGGGAAGGTGGCGAGATAGATGGAGAGGTGGAGATGGACGGGAGGAGGGGGAGGATGGATGGCCGGCGGTGCCGTTAGGCCTATAGGACGCAGGAGTGGTCCTCAGGGTCTTCACTCTTGCGGTAAGAGGGAGGAAGGAGGAGAGGAGCGGACACGGCACACACGGGGAGCAGGGTTGAGTGGAGACCTCAGAACCTCAGCCAGTACATGGCGCTGCGCACTCTGTTGTAGTCAGGCAGCTGCTCCACGGGGCCTGTGCAGAGAGGGGAGGGGAGGGGGTGAGTAAAGGGACATGGCAACATCATGGTTAGTTACACCAAGGAAAAGCCAAGGAACAAGGACACAGAGTGTCATAGATGTGAAGCATTCTCCAACAGAGTGAACCGGTCTCAAGATAAAATGCCATGCCAGTGAACTGCCACTAGGGGCAGAGTAGCTAAGTCACTAATGGGCCTTTCACACCGGCCAGGCTCCGTGCTGGAGCCGGTTCACGAACGTAATCTCGAAACGGCCGGCACGTTCACACCGGGATTAATTGGTTCGCAACGTGAAAAATTGGTGCTCAGTTGGAACCGAAATGTTTTCGTTTTTTCCTCGCGAACCGTGACATCATCAGTGGGCATGTCATATTCTAAGACAAGCGTAAACGGGGGAAAGTAGAGAGTCGGCATTGCACTCAATCGATCCATTCAACAGGAAGCGATTTGCGACTGATCTCAAAACGAGATTAGATTCAAATGTATTGTTATGATACAGCACAAGTACAATACACCATCCAACCAGAGTGGATAAAGAAATGCTCCAGAAATGAATATGTGTAGGGAAAGGCTTAGCGAGTCAGCCCGCGCGAGCGCACAGACAAATACATACACGCACTGTATACGATTGAAATGAATCGTTCCAGCAAAGTAGGCTTCTATTATTCAAATTACTTGTTTTAATGGGTATCATAGTAGTAAGTCCTACATATTAGCATGACATGTGATTTATTAATGCCAATACTGGACGACAAGCGCAATTGGCTCTTGACAATTGTAAACTATGGATTAGTCGGTCACAGTTAACGTTGGACCGTTAGCTCAACTGGTTAGTGCGGCTGCCTGTGGATCCAATGGTCCCAGGTTCAAATCTCTTGGTTACACAACTTTTTAATTAACATTAATTCATTTATCCACTCTGGTTGGATGGTGTATTGTGCTGTATAATGACAATACATTTGAATCTAATCTCATTTTGAAATCGCTACCTGTTGAGTGGATCACAACCAGATATGAACACGACAGTGGCGAAATGTGCCGTATATAAAACAGCTTCGGAGGTAGGCATCGCACCATGCTGATCCACTCAACAGGTAGTGATCTCAAGATGAGATCCAATTCAAATGTATTGTCATTATACAGCACAAGTACAATACACCATCCAACCAGAGTGGATAAATGAATGAACGTTACAAAAAAAAATAAAGAATTGTAACCGAGAGATTTGAACCTGGGACGATAGGATCCACAGGCAGCCGCACTAATCCGTTGAGCTAAACGGTCCGACGTTAACTGTGACGGACTAATCCGTCACAGTTAACCAATTGCGCTTGTCATCCAGTATGGGCATTAATAAATCAGATGCCATGCTAATATGTCATGTTCTACAGTAAGACTTACTACTATGATACCCATTAAAACAAGTAACTCGAATAATAGAAGCCTACTTTGCTGGAACGATTCATTTCAAACATACAGTATACAGTGCGTGTGTGTGTGCTCGCTCGCTAAGCCTTTCTCCACGCATTATGTTTACCTCCGCCTGAGTGACGTCCCCCCGTTGATGACTGAGACGGTGGAACGTTGGTTCTGCTTAAATAGGTGTAAACGCGGGCTGGTTAGCCACAGAGCACCAAGGTTCAGAGGCTCCAGAATACTGTATTCAGATTCCGAGTGTTATGGACCATATTTATTGTAATGTATAATATAACTCAACCCTCATCTGCACCTTTGATGACACTTTACTTGCTCATATTCAGAGTTAATTATATTGTTTACACTGCTTATTCTCATCTTTACTAGTTTTATTGCCTATATTTATGTCTGCTACCATTACCCTGCCCATAGCTGTACCCCCCCCCCCTTTTCTGATAATATAATTATTATATATAATAATATTAGAGTTCATCGTTAAAGGTTAGTCAGCCATAGCAGATTCAGATTATTTTTATTTAAATGTACATACATTCAGAAAAGCGTGAGATGCTTTACAACAACATATATTATATCTATAACACTAACCTAAATAAGCTATAAATAAAATTAACTAAAACTACAAGCTAAACTATAAACTAAACATAATACACAACATATATTCTAGCTATACAAACTACAAATATAAACTATAACCTAAATAAGCTATAAATTAACTATAAACTAAGACTATAAGCTAAACTATAAACTAAACATAATACACAACGTATTCCATCTATACAAACTATACAATACAAGGTATATGTTAGCAACTGTAACTAAAATGGTCCGTTCTTTCAAAAAGGGAATGTGCATAATGCTTCTCAGGTGTCAATCAAAATAAAAAGGTGTTCAGCACCATGTTCCTGAGTCGGAGCACAGGTGACTTAGTGAAGCGGAGACTACAGTAGAACTGAAGCAGAGACTACAGTAGAACTCATGATTTAGTGAAGCGGAGACTACAGTAGAACTCATGACTTAGTGAAGCGGAGACTACAGTAGAACTGCAGCGGAGACTACAGTAGAACTGCAGCGGAGACTACAGTAGAACTGAAGCGGAGACTACAGTAGAACTGCAGCGGAGACTACAGTAGAACTGAAGGGGAGACTACAGTAGAACTGCAGCGGAGACTACAGTAGAACTGCAGCGGAGACTACAGTAGAACTGAAGCGGAGACTACAGTAGAACTGCAGCGGAGACTACAGTAGAACTGAAGGGGAGACTACAGTAGAACTCACCGACGGCAGCTATAGCGGGACACTTGTCGTAGATGTATTTGGAGCAAACATCACGCACCACTCTGGGCGTCACGGCCTGGATGGAAGAGGAGAAGAGGCAATGTGAGAAATGTGTGCCATCTGTGTCCGTGTACCAGATATTAAGAGTTCAGGCGAGCGGGTATTCGGGACTTGAACTCACGTCAATGCGGGCGTCCCACTCTGCCAGAGGGATGCGGCGTCCGTAGTTCAGGATGTGTCTGCCGATGTCGTCGCAGATAGGCGTCGTTCCTGAGAGAAGAAACGGAACAGAGTGTTGACTTGTGTCTCAAAACTCATCAACCACTATGTAATAATGGGCCTCGGGTATCAATCTGTTCCCATGTTGTCCACGCAATATATTTGTGTGCAAAACGTGATGTGGTCAGCAGATACCTTGTGTTTTCTAAGGATACTGGATGGACAGTAGCCTATTGATTGTACAATAACTCATTAACCGTAATGATTGTAATTAACTTGATTCGTCAAGTGATTTTGTTTTCAGATAAATTAGTTGGAAGACATTTGAAGATTGTGTTTGAAGGTGTACTTGGTTATGTATCTCGGGACTAATGATGAAGTGGTTGATATATCCAAAGACTGAAAAAAAGATATAATGTAAAATAAATTAAAAGAAATAAGGGGTAGGACCTGATAAGCAACATGCTTTTCGGACAAGAGACTGTTTTGTATATTATTTTATCTTTGTATTTTTTCATAATTTTATAGTGTTTGAAATAATCCATTCATTCCTTCAGCTGTACTAAAACCTTAATACACATTTATTCATATATATACATCATATTCATATCAGCAGTTTCCTTAAAATATCCCTTATGTTAGTGGGTAGATACTTGTCCATGTGATGAGAATTAATGTAACACACCCACTTTATAATCATGAATGGAATAATACATTTAAAACTGCCATTATTAGTTGACAGTTTCAGTTTTTGTGACATGCATTTAAGTGCATCACTGCGCCGTGTTACAGCAGGACAGAGGCAACCTGGAGCCCCGTCTGAGAGGTGGGTCTCTTTCCTACAGGGCTGGTTACATTCAGGTCTACTGAGAGGTGGATCTCTTTCCTACAGGGCTGGTTACATTCAGGTCTACTGAGAGGTGGATCTCTTTCCTACAGGGCTGGTTACATTCAGGTCTACTGAGAGGTGGATCTCTTTCCTACAGGGCTGGTTACATTCAGGTCTACTGAGAGGTGGATCTCTTTCCTACAGGGCTGGTTACATTCAGGTCTACTGAGAGGTGGATCTCTTTCCTACAGGGCTGGTTACATTCAGGTCTACTGAGAGGTGGATCTCTTTCCTACAGGGCTGGTTACATTCAGGTCTACTGAGAGGTGGATCTCTTTCCTACAGGGCTGGTTACATTCAGGTCTACTGAGAGGTGGATCTCTTTCCTACAGGGCTGGTTACATTCAGGTCTACTGAGAGGTGGATCTCTTTCCTACAGGGCTGGTTACATTCAGGTCTACTGTGCAGGCCTCAATATAAACCACACTCAAAAACATGTACCTGCTTTCATAAACAGACATGATGGGGACCATAAATAGAAAGGCAGAGGGGAGAGAGAGAGTTTCTGAAGAGTAAATAGCCTAACAATGTTCTTTTCTTATGTTCCTCTAGACTAGAGAACTATAACATTATTCTGATCAGTTCAGTCGTGTGTGCGTACCATTGAGCTGTCCCACCAGGCTGGCTTTCAAAGCATTCTTGCCCCTGGTGATGTCACTCTCTGTTATGGAGGTACACAGGTTCATCCTGCAGTTAACAGAGAGATGGGATAAATAGTTTACACACAGTCTAACAATCATGCCCCTTTTCCACTGCATGGTACCTACTCAACTCTACTTTTCGGTTTTCAATTACCAAAGTAGGTGGTACCAGGTACTTTTTGGGTACTTTTTTAGTCCCTGCTCTGTCGAGGTTCCAAGCGGGTAGAAGTGGTACCAGAAAAGTCACGTGAAACACTGCAGACCACTGATTGGTCAGAAGAGAGACGCGTCACTCGTTGGAGCGTCTCCACAAAAACAGAAAGCCGCCATCTTTAATGTCTCGCGTAGGATTTCATTATGTTTGCAGCAGGCACAAGTGCAATAAACAAAAAAGGATACAGTCACCGTGTATTCCGCCTCATTTATTGATGAAACAAAACCGACATCAACACAATTTGCCACCGAGCGGAGAGTTTAGTCTCACAAAAAGATCGCTGACTTGTTAAGCTTGTTGTTAGGTGCTAATGTTGTGCTAGCGTTTTAGCATGGCTATCGTACATAGCGTGATCAATATAACTCGCTATTGATTGTTTGTACTAGTAACGTTAATGCTAGTAGAATAGATACAACGTGAGGTAATCACCATCCATTTTAAACCGGTTATTACTTAATGCTAACGTTAGCAGATAGACGCGAGACTGGTAACGTTACAGCTTGTTGTTAGCCTAATGCTAACGTTAACGTTAGCAGATAGACACGAGAGCCTAGGTAACGTTAAAGCTTGTAGAATAGACACAATGAGGGGTAACGTTAGCAGAATAGACAACGAGAGTCTCGTTAATGTTGTTATTGATTGATTGAAAACTGTGTTTTACTCTGGCTTGTGCCTAGCTCACGGACATAGCTATGCTGGAGCTCTCACAGAGCTATGCTGGAGCTGCTGTACACCAGCGGCCCCGCCTCCCCACACGGAGACAAACTGAGTACTTAGTACCTGCAGTGGAAAAGGAACGAAGTACCAGGTACCTAAAGCGAGAGTAGAGTAGGGTAGAGTCAAGTAGGTACCATGCAGTGGAAAAGGAGCAAAATGATCTAAATGATCTGAATGAAATCGCCTTTGTAAAACAAACACATAAACCACACTATCGTTCCCTATACAGTCTAATGAAACATCAAAGTTGTTCCATTTGAATAGTAATACAGGGTAAAACAGGGTAACCGTCGGTAGTGTGATAGTAAAGGGTTAACCTTCTGTAGTGTGGCAGTGAAAGGGTTAACCTTCTGTGTATTGTCGCAGTGAAAGGGTTAACCGTTTGGTAGTGCGGCGGTGAAAGGGTTAATCCATTATGGACATGTTCTTCAAGTGCGGTACTGCTATCCTTATGTCACACGGTTAGTTGCCTTTCTGACACCACCTACTGAATACCCAAAGTAGGAGACGAGTCATGACGTTTTTTTTTATGTCTGTAAATGCCGTGTAGTGTGGATGCATACTGTACATGAGTAGGGTGAGTAACCTAGGCTACATGCCATTACTGCTTTTTATCCATTGACTCATTATTTTTAAATAATATAACACCCACCAGTTACTATGACATTGTTTATTTGTATCATTGTTTGCCTGTAACAAAAAGGTTAAAAACAGGGAAAAAAATGTACTTTGTGGCTTAATATATATATACTGTTTTTTATACTACCAGCCAGAGAGATCTTTTACCGGCCAAAATATTAGAAACAGCTTTTTAGTATATCTCCATGTGTTATTATATGTATTATCTCTCCACTCCGTTGACTCATCATTGTAGCCCTATTAATCTGGGCCCTGTTCCTCGTAGTTAGCCGGATAATTTTCAGGATAACTTGACATAAGCCAGATCTTTCGGTTCCCCGACGTGCGATTGTCTAAATCACTATGGCAACAGATCAGAAAGTTTGAACCTGGTCCAGCGCAGGGTTTAGTTCAGTTAGCTGGATAACCTGGCTACGCCCTCGTAAAAAGAAATGCCAGCTCCCTTCCTCACAGTCTAGATCCCATTATACCATTCTGAATTATGTTTTTGTGCTTAGTTTTTCTAGAGGGGGCTTTTGAAATGTGAAATAATAGACCTAAAATGCTGATAATAAATCATATTCAGCCTATGGATTTACTTTGTCCTAAATAATGCACGTCATATAAACGGCGTTCGTGAGTCGCAACACACACTATGTGGTTATTTTAATAATGGAGCATTGCAAATGTGAATCCTGCGGGGATATTTTTAATGAATAAAACCCATCGGGCGTTTGGCTCTGATTAGTTTCATATTCTCCACTGTGAATGTATTTGCTTAACGGAGCGCCCGGATTGTGTTTCATTCAAGCATAAATTGAAGCGTCTTTATGCGTGGATTGTGGATGTGAATTACGATGAATCTGAATATGTGGATTGTTGAATTGTATCACTGTCACTCACACGTTATTGTGATTTGTAACTGGGATTAAAATGTCTGAGGAGATGCGCTGTTTGATGGATTTGATGACGTGGACGTGACTTGAGAAAATGAATGAGCAATTGCAAGCCTTTGACGTTTTGATGAATGAATTTGAGAAAATGCATTCATCTGTTCAAGCACCGTTATCTGATGATGAACAAGAGGGTGATTAACATGACTGGTGTCACTGGTATAAACCAAAGATGAATCAATTCAATGCATGTATGGATGATGTCCGAAACAGATTAAAACCTGATTAATAGTGAAACTGTATAGCCTCCAAGCCTCTCCGACACGTTATTTCGGGGGTCGCGCCTTGAAAACTTTGGGAACCATGTATTTATATAGTACATGATACCTAAATACATAGATATCCTCATAAGTATCTATTAATTCGTATCAATTAGATACTCTTTGGGCTTGTTTTTATCTACTTATTCTGAAAGAGTTGAACTAATTATTTTCGCTAGCAAGATCTCATTCGATTATTCATTCCATTAAGCCTACTGCCAGCAGGCACGCTTAAAGAAATATAATCTGATTGATTGGGGTAATGAGGGACTTAAAATTAGCCTATAGATTATGCATTTAACTTGTCAGCAAGGCTATTGAGCCATACTGTATTGTACCCATTCTGCAATCTGTTAATAAAGTTTTAAATCAATCAATCAATCAATGCCGTTAGAAAATCAGGATTTCTGCAATCGACACCTGCTGTCTTTTCAGGTGAGGCGCGCAATTATCCTGAGTATCAAGTCTGGTTTGAATTAACGAGACTGAATCAGCGTGCGAGGAACAGGGAAAGCCTGGATTCAAACATCGGGTTAATTTAATCTGGCTAATGGGACTTTTGATCGATTTAGTTGAACCAGGTACGGGGAATAGGGCCCTGGTCACATCTTTGTTGATAAACATGACTAGGCAAGCCTAGTAAAGCCAGACCCGACCGTGACCCTCACGCATGTGGGTTTTAACAGCCGTCCAGCCAAGGACAATCGCTCTTGTAGGTCAGCCCTCCGGGGTCCAGCAAAGATTATGAGACGTTTTTAAATCCCTTCCTTATTCAATTGGAGGCGCCTAGTGTTGGTGCCACCTCAATCACGTTGTTGGTTTGCAGGAGTTAACAGAGTAACTCGTTTTTTTAGATTATATATTAGATTAGATTTAGATTATTGAGTTATTAGATTATATATTGTAACAATTTATTGTAGGGCAAATATAACAGGGCATACATACCCTCATCTCGCACCTTGTTGCCCATATGCACAATACATGTAGTTAATTATATTGATTTGTTATATTGTTTACACTGCTTTTTTACTACCTGTGCCTCCCCTCCCCTCTCCCCCATGCTGTTATGATGCCTGAATTTCCCCAAGGGGATCAATAAAGGAATATCTTATCTTAACTGACCATGCGTTCTGCGACCAGTGCATCATGTCTTCAATGTGGTGTTTGTCGGCCACAAAGTAGATTCCCATCAGGCCTGTGTCGCTGTAGGAGGAGTGGAAGGCCTGGAAGCTGTGGCACAGGTTCTCCTCTGCGGCCAGGCGAGCCAGACGACTGCTCAGGTGCTGCACCACACACACACACACACACACATTTAGATTCAGTTATGGAGGGTTTCTAAAATAAAAATTTAAAAAGACAATATATTCTATTGAACTATCAACATTTTCTTGGGGAAAACGTTTGTACTTCAGCTATTTGTTATTGTCAACTTTCCTCATTGAAGCCAAGGGGTATGATTAGCCCCAAGGTAATGAGCTAGCGGTGCCAAATGGTTTGAATGAGGGACACTGATAAGAAAGGCCATCAGGCTGCTCAATGTGGACTCACATTAATAATAATGTATTTGTTAGTTAAAACATGGAAAATCGAATACAAATGAGTTTAGGAGTTTTGGTAGAGGACTTGATGTTTTCTGGCCAGGAGAATTGGGTCAAGCTCCCAGAGTTTCTAGTCAGATCCCCTTATAAACGTATCTGACACAAAGAAAGGGGGTGGGGGAAGGGATTGACCAGAATGATAATCATTCAAGGGTACTACGACTATGCTTGCACCTCATGGTACCAAAGCACCTCAAAGGCACTAAAAACAAGAATACAAACATCACAAAACAAACTGGTCAGACTACTGCTTGACCTTACTCCTAAAACCCACCTCACCCCTGCCCATTTTGACATCCTAGGATGGCTTAGAGTAGACGACAGAGTACAGCAGCTTGCAATGGGCCTGGTCTACAAGATACACTACACCACTAAGATACCCATGTAGTATGAACATGTCGAAATACTTCCCAAAGGTCAATGAATTCCACGACCACAACACCAGAGGGAGTTGCACAAATCATGTTCGGCTTAAAAACATTTCGCAATTATGCCACAACAATGTGGAACGCCCTACCCACAGCCGTAAAATAATGTGAATCCCTACCCACCTTCAAAATCCCCCTCGAAGAGCACCTATGGGAGGCTGCAATTCGAAACTGGCCCCCGTAAATGTCCATAACCCCCCCCACCCCCCTCCTAATGTACAGTTTCCTCCCCCTCAAATGTATATAGTTTCTGTTAGGATCTCTGTTAAACAGTACTGTATATCTTGTATGTCATAAATGTAACAGTATTGTATATCTGTATGTCATAATATATATCTGTATGTTGTGTATGTCATAAATATCATTATGAATTGAAAATGGGGGACCCTGATGTAAACAAGACGAAAGTCTCTCTCTGGTCTGCATCCCCTTATTGAGCCGTACTGTATGTACCCATTCTGCAATCTGTTAATACAATTTTCAATCATCAATGATAGGTGTAAGTAGGGATGTTCGATATTATCGGCCTACCGATATTGGCATAGAAATGTGATATCGGAAAATATCGGTATCGTTTTTTTTTACATTTATTTAACCTTTATTTACCCAGGCAAGCAAATAAGAACAAATTATTATTTTATTTATTGTCAAAGTATGCATAATGTTGTTAATTACACGACGAGATATGTAATGTTAATTACCTGAAATTATTCAGTTTTTTGGGGGGGGGGGGGGAACCCTGCATATATCGGTATCGGTTGATATCGGTATCGGAAATTAAGAGTTATCGGTAAAAAAGCCAATATCGAGCATCCCTAGGTGTAAGGGGTTAGGGGCACCGGAAGGAGGAGTTATCAAAATGAATAAAATAAGGGTACGGGACAGGGACAGGGGGTGTTAACCAGGGGGTGGCCATGAAAGGAATTTTCCACAATATCATTCTACCAACCTTTCCACCGCCGTAGGTGATGTCATAGCTGCCGATGGCGGCGTTGGCCACCATGAGAGGGACGATGTCAGGGCTGGCAGCGTTGGCTCCCTCCACGGCGATAGCAATGTGTGCCAAGGGGATGTCATCGTCACGCATACGGATCTGAAGGGTGGGAGGTGGAATATGAAAAGAAACAAAATGTTAATGATGTCAGCAGCGTTACTCGTAAAACATAGCTACAATGAGATTTTAAGCCGTACCAATAGGGAGGGACATATAGAAAGTATACCGTAGTCAGCCTTTTTGCACAATGCAGCAGTATTCCAAATAAATAGTTTATAATTGAGACTGATGAGTAAGAATAAGAATAGAATTTTTTTTTGTATCCACTTTTTCTCCTTATTTTCCTATTTTTCTCCCATCCCAATTTCGCCTCGCCAATTCTCCCTTCAATTCTCCCCTCCCCTGTCTTGAACGTTGCTAAACTATGCCTCCCACTGGCCGGCTGCAGTGAGGACCAAGCCTTGCATCACGTGTCCCCTCCGGTACACGAGGAGGCAGCTGTCGCATCTTTTCACCTGAACAGCGCAATCTCTCAGTGGTGAGGAGTAACGCGTGGGAGGCTCACGCTGCCCCCGATACTTCCCGATTCTGCTGTACAGGCGCACCAACCGACCTGTAGGAGTCGCTGTCCACAACGTCCAATCCCCACCCACCAGCTTTCCCACCCCTAACACTGCCAATTGTGTTAGTATGAACGACCAGCCAAGCTGGTAGCAACGCCGAGAGCTGGGCTCGAACCCAGCATATCCTGCGTTAGTGGCGAGCGCCTTGCCCACTGCGCCACTTAGCCACCCAAGAATAGACATCTTGAATGAAAGTCACACCATGACTTTTGTTCTTTTTAAAGTTTGTAAATATATATAAAGAAAAAAGATTATATAACAATAACTATTAACTACACTAAATAATAATAATACTGTGTATAACCCTGAAGCCCAATCTCTTCTCTTTCGTTCTCTCACATAGGCCACGTTTGAGACATTGCTTTGACTTGCATTCATTCCCTAGAGACCCTAAACTTGACCATAACCACCACATGGCGAACCCTAAAGTTAACCTAATCCTAACCTTAACCACTGATGCAAAGATCTGCTTTTCCCCAAATCAACTGGTTTGTAGTCTGAAATGGGTCTTTTAGCCTAAGTCAGTCAACCCCACACACACAGGGCTGCACAATTCTTGCTAAATCACGATTTTTCTCTCTAAGAATTGAGATCACGATTCTCTCACACAATTCTTATTTTGTCATTATTTAAAAGAGTACATTTTCTATTATTATTTTTTTAATTAACACTTTAACCGCCGAAAACGCCGGAACTCATCATTCCCCGCCATGCTCATTCCGCCGAGGACGCCTTAACTCGTCTTTGATGTCAATATTTCAAAAATCTGTCATCGAAATCATATTTCCTTTCCGGGGACCTGAGACACAAGTGTGATCTCCTCTCAACTCTCTAGCGGTTCAAGAGCGCCATCTGGTGGCCGATCGGCAGATCGCCAACCGGATATTAACCTTTGAACCAGTAGTACTCATGCAAATGTGGTCCGGCCACTCTATAGCTCCTGCGACTCCATCTTGAAACACTGGATAATAGATCGCTCGCCCTAACTCAATAAACAACGTTATTTGGACGTATATACTATTATACAACCTGGAAATGGATCGGGCATTTCTACATCCCATAATCGAAAACAGTCTACTCCACGCTGATCGTCCAACGGCGCGAGGAACATACGGTAAGATTCAGCGTTATATTCTAACGTGTTCAATATAAACTGCTATGATGAACATATGACCCACTCTGGATGAATCATCTAACGTTGCCCACGGAATTATAAACGATCCCCCGCCCATCCGGTCATCATCAGATCATACGTAGTAACTTCTAGAAGTACGTCCAGTTGAAATTTTTCATCTCGCGCCGATCGCTACCAAACTGTATTTCATCATCAATATAATGCATTTAGGGCTATAAATCACGTTCTGAAGAAAGCTGCAGAAAACGATAAAAACATACTTATACTTTAGACCATATTTTAGTATGAATATGTGAATGAAAAAGTTTAACGTTGCTACACCCTGAACAATACATATAGGACATTGAATGGGCCATAATAATGGCAATGTAGCAATAGAATTTAAAAAGTTATAGCCCTGCAAAGAAGGGGAACTTCTCCATAGACAAATAGAGCTGGCGAGGGATGGTAAATTATGAATTTAACCCATGGCGATCAAAGTGTTCATATTTTCTTTAAGTAATTAGATAAAAAGATTTAGTCATAATTTTGAAATGAGATCGCATGGGTCTATGAATCGAGATCGCGATTTTTTTCCGATTAATCGTGCAGCTCTCACACCACACACACACAACCTTTTTTTTTTTTTTACTTCATTTTTTAGCGTTTATCGCTTTTTCTGGTCAAGCATGACCGACAGAAACAGGTTGAATGGGATATAGATCAGGGGAAGACACTGAGAAAATACGGCGAGTCCGGGAGTCGAACTCGTGTACCCCATATCCGTGACGAGCACGGTTGTCCCAGACGCCGAAATAGCGCCGAGATACGCGGTGATCTACGGGAGCTCCCCACCACACACACACAACCTTAACCACCACACACACACACACACACACACACACGTCTCACCTCACTGCCGGTGAAGCGACAGGGTGACAGCACAGGGACGGCATCGTCCTCGTATTCAAAAGACACGCCGCTGAAGTGGGTCTTGGCCAACGCCACCAGCTCCTCGTGGTTCACGCCTACACGGGACAGAGAAGACACTCGGTACAACTGCTCACAAGCTCACGCCACAGAAGATGACCGTTGACGACCGTGAACCGGGTCTTGTGAATGATGGACGTGGTCCTCAGGAAGAGCAGTACGTACCACCTGCAGCAGCCAGCACCATGCGGGGAGCCTTGTAGTGGCTGCCGATGTACTCTACCAGGTCCTGACGGGTCAGAGTCCTGAGGGAACACACACACGGTAAATTAACTGCATTTATATAACAGCTTTTATCCAAAGCACTTTACAATTTATGCCTCGCATTCACCCATTCACTCACATTCACACACAGACGGCGGAGGCGACCATGCAAGGTGCCAACCTGCTCATCGGGAGCAGTTAGGGGTTAAGTGTCTTGCTCAAGGACACTTCGACACGCTTCCGATTACCAGACGACCGCTCTACCTCCTGAGCCACTGTCGCCCCCAACAGCAACCATCCCTGTATGATGGTTATGTGTCTTGTTACTGAACAACAGGAACGATCTAGGGCCGTCTTAAGTACTTCGAAGCTTCGTTCCATGGGCATGGGAAAATAAAATTTGAATATATTAAAAAAATAAATTAAAAAAATATCAAATTTTTTTCTTTTTGCAAAATGAACTCTGCCTCTCTTTGTTAATTACAACTAGCAATGCTGTTTGTTATTTAAGATGAGGTCGGACTCTGCACTGACAGATTTGTGTTCATTGTGCTGCTTTTATAAAGCCTCAAATGACGGCTTACAATATTTCATGAAAGCAAAGTGTTTCGTTTGTCTAAGATTTAAAAACGTTTAAACTTTACAGTACTGACAAAGTTGAACAAAGTGCTGTACAAGTCCCACAACATAAAAAAAAGTATATATATATACATTTTATATATATA
The DNA here is from genome assembly GCF_963971535.1 of Notolepis coatsorum. Lineage (NCBI taxonomy): Eukaryota > Metazoa > Chordata > Actinopteri > Aulopiformes > Paralepididae > Notolepis > Notolepis coatsorum. Next base: position 162,022,723 of record NC_140170.1, on the reverse strand, counting down.
TATATAATATATATATATATATCTCGAACCTTCAAATTAAAATAGAATCTCGGCCCGAAGCTTCGAATGCCAAAACAAAATTCGAAAGTCAGCCCTAGAACAATCACATACGTTTCCCCTCCTCCTCCAGAGCCGTGGGTCTTCCTACCTGGCATTGCTGGAGGGTCCCAGGGCGCTGTGTCCCAGCGGGGTTCCCTGGAAGGCGGTGGCGTGAAGCAGGTCCAGACACACGTCCTGCAGGCTGCCGCCCACCTCCTCCAGCTCCCTCAGCACCACCCCCCTCTGCTGCTCCAGATCCGCCTCACTCAGAGAGCTGCTCTGCACCACCTCCGACAGCAACTCCACGGCTGGGGGGGAGACAGAGGACATCAACCAGAGGACACACAGAGGACATCAACCAGAGGACATCAACCAGAGAGGACATCAACCAGAGGACACACAGAGAGGACTTCAACCAGAGGACACACAGAGAGGACATCAACCAGAGGACACACAGAGAGGACATCAACCAGAGGACACACAGAGAGGACATCAACCAGAGGACACACAGAGAGGACATCAACCAGAGGACACACTGAGGACATCAACCAGAGGACACACAGAGGAGACATCAACCAGAGGACATCAACCAGAGGACACACACAGCGAGGACATCAACCAGAGGACATCAACCAGAGGACATCAACCAGAGGACACACACAGAGAGGACATCAACCAGAGGACATCAACCAGAGGACACACACACACAGAGGACATCAACCAGAGGACACACTGAGGACATCAACCAGAGGACACACTGAGGACATCAACCAGAGGACATCAACCAGAGGACACACTGAGGACATCAACCAGAGGACACACACAGAGAGGACATCAACCAGAGGACATCAACCAGAGGACACACTGAGGACATCAACCAGAGGACACACACAGAGAGGACATCAACCAGAGGACACACACAGAGAGGACATCAACCAGAGGACATCAACCAGAGGACATCAACCAGAGGACATCAATCAGAGGACATCAATCAGAGGACACACTGAGGACATCAACCAGAGGACATCAACCAGAGGACACACTGAGGACATCAACCAGAGGACACACTGAGGACATCAACCAGAGGACATCAACCAGAGGACACACACAGAGAGGACATCAACCAGAGGACATCAACCGGAGGACATCAACCAGAGGACACACACAGAGAGGACATCAACCAGAGGACACACACAGAGGACACACACAGAGAGGACATCAACCAGAGGACACACACAGAGAGGACATCAACCAGAGGACACACACAGAGAGGACATCAACCAGAGGACACACACAGAGGACACACACAGAGAGGACATCAACCAGAGGACACACACAGAGGACACACACAGAGAGGACATCAACAAGAGGACATCAACCAGAGGACACACACAGAGAGACCGAAGGAAACGGCTGACAGTGAGCATTAGGAATGTCTGGAGCTCAAAAGTGGACAACGCTTTGTGTGTCCAAATACATAACATGTTGGCTTGCTGAGTAATTATATTCCCCCTCTGCTTGATGTGCATTTATGATCAGCATGTTTTGGTTTGATAATTGACTTGGCAGAACAACCGAACGACACACGCCAACCTGTGGCCAAATCCCTCAGGCATGAATATTCATAACACAGAAAGACTGAGGAGATTCATTATTGTGCAAAACAGTAGAACAAGGTCCCGTCCACTTGCCGTCCAAGAGCTCATTCACAAGCAGGAACAGATGTGAGTGTGCTCAAAGTTTGATTTGAGCAGCACCATGCATTGATTCCCTCACTTAGATAGAGAACCTACAACCCTAATTGCATATTGCCTCTTTAACACACTGACCACACTGGATTATTATGATCTATAAATGATGTCCGCAAGGTAAAACTTTTTTACCATTACCATCTGCAATAAAAACATGTTTTATCTAATAAGATAATGTTTCAGTCTGTTCACCTAATTCCAATCATTTCTATTGCAGTAAAATGAGATTGTCAAGCAAAAAAAAAAAACATTATTATTATTTAATTACGATACTTGGCGCCAGTGTATCGATAACGTGTCACAAGAGGCAGTACGACAATATATCGCAGTATCGATATTTTTTTGTCCCCCGTCACTGAGCAGCTCTCCAGTAGCTAATAGGGGTGGGAATCACCAGTTTCATCACAATACGATACAATATCGATTCTTTGGACAACGATACGATATTTGGCGATATCACACAGTCTGCCGCGATTCGATTCAGGTGACTGCGATCGATATGAGACGATATCATATGCCAATTTAACACAATCAGTAACATTTAGATCAACTCAAAAAAGGCAACGGAAATATCATTTGACATTTTATTTTTGAGCTCTTCCAGACATTTAAATGAAAAACAATCTATTGTTTTTAATACAAATAGACCTCCTGTTCACTGTAAAGTGCCACGTTTTGATATATTCAGCTTTAAACTTGAAATAACTAAGTTCCATTTTTTGGAACTCACAACACACAATCTAAAACCCCTCCCTACCCTCTCCAAAAGCGTTCCTACAACAATTTTTTTTTATGTTGCATGATCATAATTTTTCATGTTTTACATATATAATTTTTGTTTTGCATATATATATTTGTTTTGTAAGGTTTTAAATTAGTACACTCATTTGAGTAGTGGAAAAGGGGTAGGATTAAATAAGGGTATACTTCTTCCTACTCCTTTTCAAACCTGTAAATTGAGTTATGTTTTGCTTAATTATTATAATTTTCTTTTTTCTAGAGATCACTGATTTGTTTTGATTTTATATTGTTTGTATTTACATGTTCGAAATAAAGATTTCAAATAAAAAATCGAATCAAATCATGTATACATTTATCATGTATTAAAATGTTTATGTTTAAATATCAACATTATCTGGCCATCCTCAGTAAATACTATCAAACTCCTGACCTCATGATCTGGTCGGGACGTGAACGGGCGCACGCACACACACACAGAAAGGGAGAATGGCTGTTCCCTAAGCCTAATGCATGCACAGAGAAGAAAATGGTATGCATCTGCTTGTCTAACTCCAGGGTAGATGGCAAATAAGCTAATTTCCCCAAAAGTTGGCGTGTTCCTTTAAACGTAGAGAGGGACGCGTCTATACTTTCCGTAGCCGCATTTCTGGCAGGCGTTTCTGGTCATGTGACATGTGCGCCCAATAGCGTGACGAGCTGTGTCTTTGCCCATTTCCACGTCAAACAGCCTGCAAACTACCTGGCGTTCTATCGCCATGCTCTAAGACAAACTCTAACCTTAACCAACTTCGAAAGAGTGCCTAAGCTTAACCGTCGAAAGAACTTGCCTAACCTTAACCAACTTCGAAGATTGCCTAAGCTTAACCAGTGTAGAAACTGTCGTCGGCCAATCAGAGAGCGTCTGCCAGAAATGCGGCTACCTTTGGTAGAAATGCGAGAGGGACAGAGGGGCTCAGCCCCCCCCCCCCCTTCCTCACTAATGGAACTCTGCTGTTTTCTCTGTACCTCTGAGCAGGGTTAGCTTAGCTTAGTTTGCAGCTAACGTTAGTTTAGTTTTTTCCCGCGACGTAGGCATACAGGAATGGCGAGGATGCCATGTTTGGACCCGTTGCGAAAAGCAGGGACTTATTTCGGGTCGCAAAATGTGACCAAATAGGCACACTCTGGAGCCCTGCTGTAATGTCTTCACACACGGGCGTTTCACATGCGGCAGTTGTTCTGCCAGATGGTTTGTTTTCACATCTCATGTGATGATCTTGTGCTAATCCATAAGAGTAAGAGTATAGATATGAACCGATCTTTTTATGTTGCATCGATCCTATTGGATAATTGATAATTAGATCGATGTATCGTCCCACCACTAGTAGGTAACCGTCTCACCTTTGGGCAGGTCTGAGGCCAGTCTTCATGTAATAGGTAACTATAATCTGACTTTTGGGCAGGTCTGAGGCCAGTCTTCATGTAATAGGTAACTATAATCTCACCTATGGGCAGGTCTGAGACCAGAGTCTTCATGTAATAGGTAACTATAATCTCACCTTTGGGCAGGTCTGAGGCCAGGGTCTTCATGTAATAGGTAACTATAATCTCACCTATGGGCAGGTCTGAGGCCAGAGTCTTCATGTAATAGGTAACTATAATCTCACCTTTGGGCAGGTCTGAGGCCAGGGTCTTCATGTAATAGGTAACTATAATATCACCTTTGGGCAGGTCTGAGGCCAGGGTCTTTATATAATAGGTAACTATAATCTCACCTTTGGGCAGGTCTGAGGCCAGAGTCTTCATGTAATAGGTAACTATAATCTCACCTTTGGGCAGGTCTGAGGCCAGGGTCTTCATGTAATAGGTAACTATAATCTCACCTTTGGGCAGGTCTGAGGCCAGGGTCTTCATGTAGTAAGCGGTGTGCTCCCTGGAGGTGTAGGCGCTCAAGTGAGCCCCCATGGACTCCACCTGCTGCTCCAGGGCCGTCTGAGGGTAGTTCTTGGTGCCCTACAGGGGAAGGGAAGTGAGGCGGAGGATGAGAGGAAGGAAGGCACAGAGCTTCAGTGTCGTTGTTCACAGGTGCTCCATTTTCAAGGACATTTTAATGACGTACATATAATTATATGTATATGAAAGACAGGGATAAAGCCCTCAACTAATGTTCCTCTTTCAAGTCTCACTTAAAAATAAATGTCTTATCTGTGACATCAGCCCTCAGATGCTAAGACACTATGCCCAATTGATTTAGAATACATACAAAACACAGTATGTGACTTTATTAAATCTTACCAGGCTACAATAACTGAGATAAAAAGGAATCTGTCAGAAAGAACTTGTTATTTTTGACAACATAACACAGGCTTTTTACTAAGTGCATCATCACTGCATACCTTAAAAACAGGCCTAGACCGGAGCTATATCCAAATGTAGCCATCCTTTTTTCCCCTTATGAATTACATTGACCATTATAGTGCTACAAATAGCACAGACCAATTAACAACATGCTACATTATTATTATATTATGAATTCTGTGCTGTGCCTTTACACACATTATGGATTCAAATAAGGACTATAAAGACTACTTCAAATTAGGAAAAGTATATACTCAAATTGACACACGCAAACAAAGAGGCATATTTCAAACCGACCCCATGAGCCACAAACTTGAAACATTTGCAGGGAAAACAAGTTTGCAAGCACATACATTTTAGCGAGCTAACCAAATGCATAATGTTGGCTAAAGAATTCAGCACGATGTGAACGCCAACGCTAAAAACAGTTGGGAAGCCATGAGGTGCAGCATTGATGTAGAAGAAAGTAAACGCTAGTTAGGCCTCCCAGCCAACAGCGACTAATGTTTGCATTCTAAGGATAAATTAAACTTAGATTTCTTGGGTTTTTAGCTACAATTCCATCGTAACAATCGCAACTGCATTCAAATAAGTCAACAGTGTTTTACTCTTGAATATCAACCAGCCAGACTTGATGAGTGTACCTTGAAAGCCATGTGCTCCAGGAAGAATCCTGCTCCGTTGTTCTTCTCAGTCTCATAGCGGCTACCGGAGCTGATCCACAGTCCCACCTGGCACACAGACAGAAGGGGTTAGAGGTCATGACTCATGGCTTCATGTATAATAGTGTGGAGGTCGGTCAAAAGGCCAGAAAAGGGCAGGAAACAATCAACCACATTCACACAGTGGCCATTTTGCTCTTATGTCATCCTCAGGTTGGGATTCCTGGGTGGGAACAGGGTGGAAAACAATCCAGAACCTGAGCATGACATAAGAGCTAAATGGCCACCGTGTGAATATGGTTAACGACGAGGGAATAAAGGTAAGAAAACACAAAATATTGATATTCCCAAAAGGTCCCCCGTCACATGACAACTTACTACTCAATTCAGCATCACCACCTAATAAACTGCTGCTGACACCCACTACACTCTCCTCCACAGGGGCAACCTTACAGTATATCTCAATGCCAATACTGATGTACTAAATGTATATTTGGATTGTGGCATCTACTGTACGTAGGGCTGGGTTAAAAAAATATACTTTCCAATTTTAATTGATCATTTGAATAAACCGACATCGATTAATACAATTCCTGATCAAAAACACCCATCATGTAGCGACGATCCTGATGTCCTGGTAGGCGCTTGGCTGGGTGCGGGAAATCCTCGTCTTTGACGCGCAATTATAATAAACATAATGTCCAGTCGGTGTCACTTGCCTTTGGGTGAAGTTCCCATTTGATTGAAATATTTAGCGTAATACATGGTTGCTGAGCCAAACAATAGCGGAGCCTCCAACAGTGTGTCTAATGTGTCTAGTAAAAAGTCAAGCAGAAGAAGCTGTGCCAGTAGTAGAGCATCAGGTTCTAGTACTGCATCTGCACGCTTAAAGGCAATGACAGAGAAAGCAGCTTTAATGGAGCTTGTTGTACTGTATAACCTGCTGTCTATCGCTTGTTGTACTGTCCCTGTACTGTATGTATAACCTGTCGTCCATCGCTTGTTGTACCATCCCTGTGCACTGGATGAGGTCCAGTTGACATTGTACCATGTGAGTCTATATCATACAAATTCATTAATAAAGGGGAAAAAAAGGAAAAATCCACCAAAAGATACTCTTACACTGTTAGAAACACATTACGGGAATTACTTTCTGATTAAATGTTGTAATGTAATGTACCTTTTTTGTAAAAAGGCTTCTGCTATAAAACTGTTCGGTAGCCATGGTTGCAGTATGATGCGATATCGGGTAATAGTTTTTTAGCAAGTTCCCTGCAGATAACAGCAAAACACAAGATCAGTCTGCTAAATAGGCCCAGAAATGTTAGGTACATCACCAGTTGCTTTTTCTTTATACAATTTTTTTTTTTCAATTTTGGAAGTGTTTTAGGGTGAACTGTTCCTTTAAGTTATCTATATGTCTTTGTGCACCAAGACAAATTCCCACCCGGTCATTGTATTTAGCAAAAAGAATGCCTCCTACTCTGACGTAGTGACAAGGTGAGGCAGAGTGTCCAGGCCCCTTTGGAAACGACCGCCTTATCTTGAGGGCATCGTTTCACAGAAGTGAGTAAGAGTGTGAGAGTGAGAGTGAGAGTGAGAGTGAGAGTGAGAGTGAGAGTGAGAGAGAGATGAAGCTCTTACGGTGCAGGTGGCGTGCCCGGTCTCCTCAGAGGCGATCCTCAGCCCATTGTCGAGGGCAGTGAGGCGTGTTTCGGGGGCTCCCAGAAGGCTCTGGGCGTAGCTGACAGAGGACTGGCTCCGCCTCAGAGCCAGCAGGATGGGCTGCAGGGGGCGGCAAACAGAGAGAGAGACGTCACTGGGGTTGTTTTACTACAGAATAACTTCACAGGCTTCGTAAAGTCTTTTCTCTTATCACATCATTATTAGCCTGCTCTCTTACATAAAACACCTGCTGTTCCGAATTTCATCAGTGTTTCGGTATCGGATATTTTTGGACATGATGAGTTCATTGAGTGAGTGTACAAATTAAATCTACATGTTAAAATAATAGCTCTACACTCCCAACAGTCATTAATGATATAGAGTGGTTGATCAGTAACATGGGTCTCCCAGTCCCTCCACTCTGCAATGAACACAAAATAAATTTTCTGGTATCCTTTCCCACTTTATCCAATCAGGAGAGGGAGAGAGAGAATTCCACACTGCAAAAATAAGAAATAAATTTTTTTTTAAGCAAATATGTCTTTGAAACAAGTAAAATAATAGACTACTGCAGTAAGCAAATTTGGCTTAGCAATTTAAAGGAGACATGTCTTGCTATTCCTTTCACTATTTGGGCAACTTTACACAATTCCTGTGAGTCTATGGAACACATCTGTAAAGTTTTTCTCAAAAAAATTCATTGTTTTGTATTTCTAATCAAGTACTCTAAGGGCTGCCGCTTGTGTCCATAGCGGAAGTTTTTTTCAAGGCAGACCGCTTTGAAAAAAGAAAAAAGAAAGCTCAGAGCGTTTTCCTGAGGCTTGTGACTGCAGCGACTCCGCCCCTTCCTCAATGAGTTACCTTGATGAGCGCGCTCCTTTCCAAAAGTTTAACTAATTTCAACTTTATGCGCCGAGCGCGCTCCGCCCAAAAACGCTGCCGCCGAGAGCTCATAAACGCAAGGTGCGGCGCTGGGAAGAGGAGCGCGCCTGTCGCGTCTCCAGCATAGAAATGAATGACAGAAAGGAGCTGACAACTCATAAAACGTCCGCTATGGACACAAGCCCTAAAGCAGCATTTTTCCACTTCAAGATTTCAAGCTGTTTTGGGCTGGGCTCTGCCAATAAGTGCTTTGAGTGACAGTCACCCACAGTCTGCACTGGCAGACAGAGAGAGAGATAGAGATTGAGGCCAGGGGGATACTAATTCATTTCGCCGGAGGGGGCATAATCCCATGGGACAATGCATTGGTAACTTGTTTCAAATGACAATATATACCCCTGTGAATATTATTGCACAGATCTGAATATGCGCAAGCAATGATATTTTGACAGTGATATGCAAGTGCTCCCGACTGCGGGGGAGAAGCTCCTGCCCCGCACGCGCATTTGAGTGTGTGTGTAAAGGGTCCGTGTCTCTCCCTCTCTATCTCCCTCTCGTTCTTTGCCGTCTGTCTGCACCCGCGCACGCCAAACCCGTTTGAGGAAGTGTCAGTATTTCCACTCGCTCTGTTGTTGAGCGAATTGTTGATTGTGGGCGGTGACTACAACCAGTGCCTTACTCACGTCAGCAAAACTGTCAAATCAGAATGTCTTAGTTCAGTGAGGGAGGATCTTGTGAAGTCAAGACTAGACTGATGAGCAAAAATGAGAATTAGAGACACAGACCCCATTGATACAAACCCCCATTGCTAGAAAACAATGCTAAACACTGGAAAAGGCAATTGATAAGACAGGGGACCTTTAATGAAATAAGTAAAAATATTCTAGGGTTCTCTCTCCTGATTGGATAAAGTGTGTAATTCTCTGCATTTGACCCATCCTAACTATTTAGGAACAGCGGGCAGCCGCATGTAGTGCAGCGCCCGGGGATCAACTCCAGCTGTAATGCCAGTGCCTTGGTCAAGGGACCAACTCCAGTTTTGCCAGTGTACCTTGCTCAAGGGCAATGGCAGGAAAAAACCTAGCATGTCTTATGGTATGGGAGGAAATGCATGCAAACATGGGGAGAACATGCAAACTCCAGACAGAAAGATCTTCTTGCTGTAAAGCGACACTGTGCCACCTTGCCACACCCCAGATGAAAACTTGACAACACTACTGTAAAACTAATTTGAGAATAAAAAAACTAAAACAGCACCAAATTATGTTGCACATAATCACACATCCAAAAACTCCTAAATGAATATATTATTTTGAATATGGCCACCAGTGATGTCGTAGGGGAAACCATGAAATTATGTAGATGAAAAATTACAATACATTCATAGTCTTATAGGAGCCGCTACTAGGAGCTGTAATTAACACAACACAATGATTCAATGTCACCGATAACATCACTGGTGGCCATTATAGCCCATGTCGGGATTCGGGACTAGTCCCGAAAGGGGCTAGTCAAGTGGCTGGCCATATTCAAACTAATTTACTCCAAAACTAAATGAATGCTTGCTGTTACAATAACGTTGACCATGACCCAGACCAGATGACCAGTCAACACAAAGTAGTAACGAGACTAGACCGTAGTCGTGTCGCCAGTGCCAAACTGCGACATTCTAAAGTCGTAAGAGTGTTATATTTTAGCTGAAGCCCAAGCCAATGAATGCACCCTGACGTTGCATTACAAACGCTACATACTATTACCCAATAATCTGGCTAACGTTAACGTGATGTCGTTTTATTAAAATATGACAATGTTATATCAAAGGTTAAAGTGAAGAAGAGTGACAGCAGCCGGCTTGACAGCCAGGCTAACGTTAGCCAGCTAGCTTTAGCTAGGAGGGCAAGTGAGGACAACACTGGCTAAGGTTGCTAAGAATGACCTTGTTGTAAGTGATGATGAGGGCGATTCAAATGAGAATCAGTTACTTTGGGTGAATCGTGCAGATGATGGGTGCTGGAAACCAGCTACCCTTCACAAGATAACACATTGCCTAAAAGTTGACCTTGCGTTCAAACAGGCTCGCTCGCTAAGCGAAGCTAACTTCCCAGCAGATCAGACGTCACTAGACGCTGTGCTCTGTTAGCTATAACGTTGGCAAGTGTTCACGACACTTCGATCAGCTTTGCCGGTGTTTTACAAAGACGGATCTTGACCCGTAGCCTACAACTGTTTTCTCATTCTATGACTAAACAACATCGGAAATCATTTTGACAACTTACGCTGCGGTTTTCAGCAAGGGCTCGACCCACGGTGCTCCCGACGCGGCACACGGACGCTGCCATTTTTCTTTGGCAAATAATACACACACAGGCACAGGGACGGGTCGCGCGCACGTTATAGACGTGGCCGTGCTCGTGTGTGTCAGCAGCGATGACGCGAATCACGCGGCAGCACAGACATTTATTATTCAACGAAGCTGCCGGAAAGCAAAAAAAGAAGAAGAACAAGAAGGAGAAGCATCCATCTGCAGAGCCGCAGAGCACGGCGCAGGCCCCGTGGCGGCTTGTATGCTTTCTACAACGGAGTTCGGCGATTCATTTCTGGTCATGTGACATGTACGCCCAATCGTGGGACCGCAAGTGTCTACACTGGTTAAGCTTAGGCGCTCTTTCGAAGTTGGTTAAGGTTAGAGTTTGTCTTAGAGCATGGCGATAGAATCTTTCGACGGTTAAGCTTAGGCACTCTTTCGAAGTTGGTTAAGATTAGAGTTTGTCTTAGAGCATGGCGCTAGAACGCCTGCCCTGATTCCAAACTCTAACCTTAACCAACTGCGAAAGAGTCACCTAAGCTTAACCAGTGATAAACTAGGCGTTAGGTAGTTTGCAGGCTGTTAGATCCGGAAATAGGCGCAGAACTTGCCGTCCCACGATTGGCGCACATGCAGCAGCGCCACCCACCCAATGGCTGAATTGGAGTATTGCACTGTGCGGGCACAGCTGTGAGATCCGCGCGAGGCCAGATATCTTGAATTAATGCGTTTATTTAAACTTTAATTAACAGATTGCAGAATGGGTACAGTACAGTACAGCTCAATACACACAATCAGGATCCCCCATTTTCAATTCATAATGACATTTATGACATACTCAATATACAGATAGAAAAATCTAATCTAATCATCTAATCTAAACTAATCATGACATTTATGACATACATATATGCAGTACTGTTACATTTGTGACATACAAGATATGCAAATATACCTACTGTTAAACAGAGATCCTAACAGTAAATATATAGAAGGGGGAGGGAACTGTACATTTATGATGAATTGAAAATGGGGGACCCTGATGTAGACAAGATGGAAGTCTTTCTCTGGTCTGCATCCCCTTAACAATTGTGTGTATTGACTATTGATTGTAAAACTCAAAAGTATTATTATAATTCTTCTTATAATATTGAAACATAGCAGCAAATAACTCAGTAGTGCAATAATGACGGCATCCTCTCATGTTATTTAGACTTCATATCAATAGGGTTTAGCTTTGTCAACAACACAGGGAAGTTCTACAAACAGGCCAGATGATGTACATACTGTATGAGTAAAATATATACTTTATAGATTTCTCTTTTATTTTTTGCTCACATAATATCTTAACACTATCAGTGCCGGCCTTGTTTTCCTTTTTACCCCCTTGAATGCCATCATCCACTTCAATGTTAGCGTTAAAAACGCATAATCTATGTTTTAAATTATGGCTATGTGTCTAATCTGCCCGTTGCTTATCAATGACTTGTTTGCAGTCAACATCGTCGAAACGGATTGTTTTTTAATCGGTTCATATCCTTTTTATAGCATTTCGAAAAGCTATCGTTCTCTCGAAAATTTCCGGAAAATAGAAAGATCCCCCATAAGCATTTATTGGAATATTCTCGAATACACTAGACACGTTGTCATTTGTTGGCCTATTTATGAATCGTTTTCAAATAAACGCTAGATTATCGATAGTATATGTGTACTTATGCATGCTATAGAAGCGGGCTGAAAATCTATTCTCTCATTTCTTCAACATCACACACGGCACATTCTAATATCTCATTGAATACAGCTCTGATTATCCTAAAACTAGTAACATAGACTCCTTACATCAGATGTTCTGCAAAAAGATTATTCCAATTCCTGATCGCCATTCCAAATATCGATCGTGTTTATTGATTGATTATTGGCTGCTGTAAATATATATTCCACACTGCTTTCGAACTCGCGATCACTTCCCTCTACATCAGACGGCTCGCCAGCATAATGGAGCCAGTTGGCTCCCCCCACAGGGATCCAGCAGTATAATTGAATGGCCTGCAGTTACACAGGGATAGACGATAGGGGGCTGTTACGATGAGGGTTGGTTAGAACACAGTTTGCAGATAGGGAACGGAATGGAGGAGGCAGAGACGGCAGGATACGTGTAAACAGACTTTACTGAATACGACTGTACGTTACCAAAGAGAACATAAACGGCACAGCCGAGCTGGCGCTAGAGGAAGAGCTGAATTGTAAAACACGGAAAATAAAACAATAACAAAACAAAAGACTAATCTACAAGCGCATCTACAAACAGCAAGGCACGGGGGAACACAGGAGAACGACGAGAAGGGTAACACTGAGGACTTGGAGGGTACATGAGACAATGACGCCACAAGGAAGTCAGTAACAAGCAGGTCTTAAATACTACCACTGATTGTAATGACTAACAGCTGGCAATGCCAGGCAATAATACAACAAGGCAAAATCTGATAAACACACTAGGAATAAACCAAATTAGACACAGAAGACATAATCACACATAACAACCAGACAGGGAGACGACATCACACACAGACAGGGATGGCCCAAGATAACAAATAATTAGATATTAATTCTATCACTTGGAACCAAAACAAGATGGCCGCCTGTACCATCAGGCTAGTCTGGCCACTAGAGGGAGGCAGGGAACCAATGTCAGCAGGTAGGGGACCAATGTTCACATCATGTCTGTATTGTTCTCTCTCCCAAGTCTGACCTGACCTGGGAGTGCTGTGGCGTTCTCTCTCCCCGGTCTGACCTGACCTGGGAGTGTGACAGGGGGCGGTATTTTCCGATCTGAGCTCCTAGAGGGTCTGCTGTACCAACGGGAGACTCGGTTGATGAAATATGAATACAAATTGCTAATAAAAAAAATCAAACGACAATTTGCGTCGTCGGCACTCAACAGGGGGCATGATAAGACGACAATACACATCGCTGGCACTCAAAGTGTTAATATAAAACTCGAGCTCTGCCCCTCTGTGTTCACATAACTTTCCCAAAACTGACTTGTAATCTTTTTTTTTTTTTTTTTTTTTTTTATTATTGCAAAACAAAATTATTAAAAGTCAGTACTCAACACACAATGCATAATGAAACTAACAATTAAGATGGCTAAAATGACATGCAAGCACAGAAACAGAAAGCAAAAAAAGTATATAATAATACTTTACAGTATAGTATATCCAACGAAATTACCACTTATACCAATGTCTTATACAGGATATACCCCTAATACCTGTTATCTAAAACCCTACACACATATGCTCCAGCTCAAACCCCCCCCTCCCGGACCCCTCTTTGGATAGTACCTCCATTATCCCTCGCTCCTGCAGACACTACCATTATAAGCTAGCTTTTATTCTCTCCACCACTTCTAACCACATTGACATTTTGGATTCATTGAGACCCAGAATTCTAGCTGTAGATATTTCTTGATAAATCACATCGAGATATGTAAGAAACCAAACTTTCCGGCAAATTTTTTCCGGTTGAAACCAGCGTGATGCGATCAGCTTTTTAGCTACTGTGATACCCGATAAAACCAATCTCTTTAGCTGTGGATTTACTGCAAACTCAAAAACATCATTCAATAGTAATACAGAGGGGTGTACAGGTATATTCCAAGATACGAGTTTTGATAATTGTTGGGTCACATCTTTCCAAAATGCCTTAACTGGTGGGCAGTCCCAATACATGTGCATAAATGTCCCTTCGTCTCCATTTGTACATTGGGAGCATTTGGAGTCTTGTTTAAGACCCATTCTGTTCAGTCTTATAGGAGTCAAGTATGTCCTGTGAATATAGTTAAGATTGATTTGTTGATGGTCCGGGTTCCTTGATGTAAGTCGGACATTTGCCCATGCTCCTTGCCAATCAAAGTCACTTTCCAGGTCTGGTATATCCCTCCTCCAGACAGAGTCTAGTTGGAGGGTTTCATATGAGGACGTTAGTAATTGATGATAAAAACCTGAAACAAAACCTCTCGATGTCTCTCTTTCATAGAAGAATTTGTGGTATCTGTGGTGTTCAATTGGTATGTCTAATGGAACACTGTCTGTGAGACTTCAAACATAGCCGTAACTGTATGTAAAAAAGCCATGTGGACTTGGTGAGATTAAATTTTGTGCATATTTCTCCATAACTACAAAAACCCTGGTTGTTAAAAACATCCCCTAATGAGTGTATGCCTTGCTCTTCCCATATAGGGAATCTTATAGGTCGTTTTTCAATTAAGAGTGCATTGTTATTGAATAAGGGAGTGTGATTGTGCCATTTTTGTGGGTTAGGATATTTCTTTTTAACACTGGTCTGTGTTGCATGTGCCTGACGGGCTGAACTGTTTGTATTGCAGTCATGTTCCGACTTAACTGAATGCACATGTGTGTGTGTGGACTGCTGTACTATTGCGGGTATTGAAGTGAACAATGCAACTTCCTTTTTTTTATTTTATCTTTTTTTATAAATGATTAGGTGTCGATATTTCGGGAAATGAGTATTGAAACAGTTTTGGGTATTCAGAATCGATATGTCGATTTTTCGATATTTTCGACAACACTACTATGTATGTGTGTATATATATATGTATATATATATGTATGTGTATATATGTCAGAGAATCAGCCCCTTGCGTCCTTAGTGTATAGCATATGACATGGTGTATGTTTGTTCATTGATGTGACAGTGTCTGGCAACATACTGTTTGTGTTCTTTTTATTTATTTTTTATTTTCTTTGTGTTTGTGATTTGTCTTGATGTGTGTTTGTGAAACTATAAAAGCTGAAAATAAAATATTATAAAGGATATTTTTTTGTGTGTTTCACGCCATATCCGGATCGCATGGGTAATTATGGGGCCAAATTTCCGTTCACAGTGCTTGATTGGTAGTTTAGTGTATGCTATGTCCTTCAGTCTATGTGGGGCTACTATGTTTTCTTCCAATTTTCTCCAGGATACTAATGCTTGGGGATCAAACCATGTTGTCAATGGTCTTAATGTGTATGCCTTAAAATAGTGGAAAAAATCTGGAAATGCCATGCCACCGTCTGCTTTATTTCTCTGTGCGTGGATCTTTTTATACGTGGTGGTTTGTTATTCCAAATAAATTTGTATGTGGAGGAGTGTAATCTTTTCCAGTAACCCTCTGGAGGGGGTAACGGTAGCATTGAACTGAAGAAGTTGATTCTAGGTAGTACATCCATCTTAACTATTGATATCCTTGCCTGTACTGAGTTTTTAAGTTTTGCCCACCTATCAAGGTCGTCTTTGATTTTGTTTTGTATTTTTGTGTAATTGTGCTTCACCGTTTGTCTTATGGTGGGGAATATTTCCACTCCCAAGCATCTAAAATGTTTTACCATAGGTATCTCACCTGGGAGGGTTATATCTTTTTTTGCAGGGGTGTTAAGTGGAACGAAAGCCGACTTCGGCCAATTTATTTTAAATCCCGATAAATCGCCAAAGTTCTCAATCAACTTGAGTAGATGAGGCAATGTGGTGTTGGGGCTTTGCATGAACAATATTACGTCGTCCGCATATAAACTAATTTTATGTTGTGTGCCCTTGGTTCTCAACTGACTTGTAAGTTGCCTAAACCAGTTTGTCAATTTTAAAAGCTCAGAGGACGGAACAGGTTTATTTGTTTATATTTTTTTATTGATAAGGAGATAGGGAAAGTTGGAAAAGGATGGATGGAGCAGGCGGTCGGGTGGCGTATAGCGGAGATTAGGCCCTGTGTATAGTATCTTTAATTGTACAATTTTGATATCTAACACATTTTGATATTTTACCATTCCTAAGTGCTGCTTCCCATTGTGTTTCAGACATAGGTATATATTATAATAATACTTTTGAGTTTTACAATCAATAGTCAATAGTCAATACACACAATTGTTAAGTGTGGGGGGAAATGGGGGTGTGGGGGAAAATGGGGGACCTTGATTGTGTGTATTGAGCTGTAATGTACCCATTCTGCAATCTGTTAATTAAAGTTTAAATAAACGCATTCATTCAAGATATCTGGCCTCGCGCGGATCTCACAGCTGTGCCCGCACAGTGCAATACTCCAATTCAGCCATTGGCAATTCAGCCATTGGGTGGGTGGCGCTGCTGAATGAAGGCCTGAGAGCACGGGGCCTGAGAGCGCCGTGCTCTGCGGCTCTGCAGTTGGATACTACAAGAAGCGGGGCAAGCGCGTGTATACCAAACCAAGCCGCATTTCTCGGAGACGCTCTCTGATTGACACTGACTGACGCTCTCTGATAGGCCACTGACGCGTTTGCCCAATCCGTGACGAGCTGTGTCTTTGCCCAACTCCACGTCAAACAGCCTGCAAACTACCTGGCGTTCTATCGCCATGCTCTAAGACAAACTCTAACCTTAACCAACTTCGAAAGAGTGCCTAAGCTTAACCGTCGAAAGAACTTGCCGTCACGCTCTAAGACAAACTCTAACCTTAACCAACCAAGAGTGCCTAAGCTTAACCAGTGTAGAAACAGGCGTCGGCCAATCAGAGAGCGTCTCCGAGAAATGCGGCTTGGTTTGGTATTCACGCGGGGCAAGCTGGTGACGTCAACAAAGCGCGACAGGTAGCAAGCGCCGCATTTTTGTTAGGCTGAAGAACTTTGCCAATTTTCTTTATCACCGCGGCATTCTTTTTTTTGGGGTGTGTACACTTTATATACATACGAGGCTATGTTACAGAAAATGTCAGCTGTGCTTTATAGTAGATGTGTGTGTGCGTTGGTCTAGGAACGTTATGTCTGTCAATTGTTTTTAGCTGCCGTTATCCTAGCCACTTGCTAACGTCGATTGGCTTAGCGTTACGATGCTAGCCAGGCCAAACAACCACACAACAGCGTATAATATAGATGAACGACAAGTGACAATAACCTAGCTGCAATTGCATTTGCTTACTTTTACGGCTGGTTTCAACGTTAACGTTCATTGCCTGACCAATTTGCTGCTAACAACGCGCTCATCATCCTAATTAGGTCAAATCAAACACGCTGAAACGTTCCTGGTAAAAACAACTCTTTTTGGGGTAACGTTCATATTAAAATACGATAGTTACACAACGAGGATTAACGTTAGGTTCTAAATGTGTTAACCAACGTACAGGTACTATATACCTGTATCTGTATGTCATAAATGTCATGCATGTTGTGTATGTCATAAATGTCTGTCTATGAATTGAAAATGGGGGACCCTGATGTAAACAAGACAAACGTCTTTCTCTGGTCTGCATCCCCTTAACAATTGTATGTATTGAGCCGTACTGTATTGTACCCATTCTGCAATCTGTTAAATAAAGTTTTCTTTCATTCACGTTAATAACGCAGTGTCCTTACTTCATACAGGCATAGGTTGATTGTAACACTCATCACCATGAGTTTATTTGGGGCGACCACCGGGTTTGGAACTGGAAGTACCGGTGTCTTTGGAAGCACGACGACAGATAGCCACAATCCAATGAAGGTATTTATCTATTTGCATGCCTTAAAACACGGACAAAGATTACCATGCCATATCACCAATAATTTCACCTGGCAGTTCTAGGGATGCATTGAGTACTATTTCAATGACTACCAGAGTTACGATTATATCTGATATTTTATTTACGTTAAAGGTGCTACAGATAACATTCAGCCACTAGATGTTACACTAGAGCACCAGCATGTAATTTATCCAATCGGTTGCATTCCACGTGGGGAAATGGATAGTAGGTAGGGGATACAAGCCTGCAACATGTAAACAACAACATTCATTTTGGACCCGCCAAAATATCTCACACACAGGGATCAGTATCAATACATCCTTGGAGGTCTGTGTGTGTTAGACCGTCGCTAGACCAGGGGTCAGCAACCTTTTTGACATGGAGTGCCTGTTTGAAATATAGTTGTAACTAGTGTGCCTCGACAATATTACATGCATCGTACATTTTCTTTCTCATAATCAGGTATTTTTAATGATAATTAAATTATTACATTCATTATTGTTATTGTTATTATTAACAATATTATTATGATGGTTGTATCAACCCTAAATCTGAGTTGGGGGGGGGGGGGGGGGGGGATGCAATGCAGACAAACAGCTGCATACAGTGCGACCTTTTCACTCACATTTGCCCTTTATTTTTGGACACTGTACGTGTGCTGTCATAGCTCTACCTACAGGCTACCTAATGGAGAACACCAGGAGAACACCAGGATGTGAATGGAGGGTGAATGTGAGGTATATCGTGTAAATAAGTTTTGATTGATCGCAAGACTAAACTGTAAAAAAATAAATAATAATAAGTTACCAGAACTTAAAAATATTGAGTTCAGTTACTGTGCATTAAGGTTTTCAGTTTTCAATCCATAATAAGTTAACAGAAAAATAAGTACACAACCGCATTATTTCAACCTAATAAAACTATGTTTATTGTCATTGTTTTAAGAACACAAGTTGACTTGGTAATACTCACATTTTGAGTAAAAAAAATGGCTTTAAAAGTTTTAACATGTGCAATGTTCAATGAAATAGAAAAATAAATAATAAAATGTGTTGATTAATCCCACTGGTCACAATGGTGACCGTAATAATGTTTTTGTTATAAGGCTCTGCAAATGTTACTGAATGATGTAGCAATGTATTTCCAGCTAAATTGAAATAATAAACAAATAAAGGGTCTCAATTAAAGATGTGGTAGTAAAAAGAACCTGTGGGAGGATTTCAACAAGATAAATGCGATAACTATTTCAAAGCAAAAAAAAAAAAAACCCAGACCATCAACAAATTAATCTTAACTATATTCATAGGACATACCTGACTCCTATAAGATTGAACAGAATGGGACTTAAACAAGACTCCAGATGCTCCTTATGTACAAATGGGGATGAGGGTACATTTATGCACATGTACTGGGATTGCCCACCAGTTAAGATATTCTGGAAAGAAGTGTCCCAGCAATTATCAAATTTCTTAATTCTGAATATACCTGTACACCCCTCTGTATTGCTGTTGAATGATGTTTTTGAGTTTGCAGTCCCTATACAGCTAAAGAGATTAGTTTTATCTGGTATCACAGCGGCTAAAAAGCTGATAGCATCACAATGGTTTCAACCGGAAAAAAATTGTCGGAAGGTTTGGATTCTTACATATCTCGATGTGATTTATCTAGAAATATCTACAGCAAGAATTTTAGGTGTCAGTGAATCCAAAATTGCAATGTGGTTAGAAGTGGTGGAGAGAATAAAAGCTAGCATATGAATTGTAGTGCCTGGTTAGGAGCGAATGATAATGGGTGGATTATCCAAGTGGGGGTCCGCGGGGGGGGGGAGCGAGCGATAGCATATGTGTGTAGGGTATTAGATAGCAAGTATTCGGTGTATATCTTGTATAATACATTTATTTAAATGGTGATTTCATTGGATGTATTGTGTACTGTTAATTAATGCTTGTATATCTAATTTTATGTTATGTTTATGTGTATGTTTATATATATATATTTTATTTTTATTTTTTTTATTAATACTGCTGCCCCCTGTGCCTATGAAATGCAGGCACGCGTGTCTAGGGTTGCCTACCCCTGCGCTAGACCAATGCTACTCAATTTAATCTCTGGGTGGGTGGTAAGGTTTTTATTTATATTTTGTATCCACTGACTGAACACTTTAACAGGTAGACACTGTTCTAAATGCAGTCTTGCAGGTCTTTCACTGCCACACTACAAAGGGTTAACCCTTTCACTACCACACTACAGACTGTTAACCTTCCACTACCACTCTACAGAAGGTTAACCTTTCACTACCACTACAGACGGTTAACCTTTCACTACCACACTACAGACGGTTAACCTTTCACTACCACACTACAGACGGTTAACCTTTCACTACCACACTACAGAAGGTTAATCTTTCACTATGTCTGTTGTAACGTCTTGTTACAACATGGATGTAAACAAACTCCTGGGACCAATGTGGCCATTGATGAATTCCATGTCAAAAGTGGCTATAGGGTGTTTATAACCTTGAACCATTCAAATGAACCAAATGGTTGTGAACCATTTTTTAATTTCTCTGTCAGGCTAATCGATATACAGTCTTATTAATTTCAATGGAATCTCACCATGTATATGCAAAGAATTGTGAGATAAATTGAAAATACAGTCTTTGTTGAGTCCCAGTGGAGACCTTTCAATGGGAGGCTTAACCAAGTGGTTCTCACTTCCTCTGTCACGTGAGCTACACAAGGCCCACCCAGCATTATTGTTGTTTTTACTGCTTTAAATCCAGAGAAGACAGGTTTGTTAGAGACTTGTCATGCCATCTCAAAACGGCGTCTGTGTAAAAGTCCCGCCCACTTAGGAGACAGGATCCGTTTCCATTTTCATCTCATTAGCTTATCAGCTTTTTAATTAGTTTCAACTTTCTTCCTTGATTGGTCTTGGGTTCCAGTACCTTGACTGCACTGTGCTTTGTGTTGCAGGATGTGGAGGTGACATCGCCACCAGATGATAGTATCAGCTGCCTGGCATTCAGTCCTCCCACTATGCCAGGGAATTTCCTTATCGGGGGATCCTGGGCTAATGATGTAAGTTATTGCCAACCTTATAACAATGTGTTGAAAAGGAGCTCAATATTGGAAGTGATAATGATTGATTGATTTCTGGTAGGGTGTTTGGTTCCAGTTGAAATATGAGAGTATGGTAAATGGTGCATTTATATATCCAAAGCGTATACAATTTTGTTCCTCACATTCACCCATTCACACTCACATTCTCACACCGACGGTGGAGGCAACCATGCAAGGTGCCAACCTGCTCATCGGGAGCATTTAGGGTATATAAGTGTCTTGCTCAAGGACACTTCGACACGCTGCCCGGGAGGAGCGGGAATCAAACTGGAAACCTTCAGATTACCAGACGGCCGCTCTACCTCCTGATCCAGTGTCACCCCCCCCCCCCCCCCCCCCACACACACCTTAAGAAAGACTTGTGCTCCACTGGAGATTATGACTGTAGTAAAGAGACTTCTGTGTTGCAGTATTACATTATAAATGCCATGTGTGATTGAGGGTGAGGAAGAATATCAATACAATATATAGCATCACAATACTTTCCCCACAGAAGATTGTATTGGTACGTTGATGCCATTGTGATATCTTTTATTTACATTTTGACGCTTTAAATAAATGATCTAGTCATTGAATAGTGCAATAGATATTTTGTCCATAATGGTTCAGCCCTGTGATCTGACCTCAGGTGCGTTGCTGGGAAGTGCAGGACAACGGACAGACGGTTCCCAAGGCGCAGCAGATGCACACTGGCCCGGTGCTGGATGTCTGCTGGAGTGATGTGAGACTCTTATCAAATGTCATATTGCCCCCCCCCCTCCTGTAATATGAATCTGCTATTGGCTGCAATGTACAATGTTCTCTGATGTGCTGATTCTGTTCAAGCAGGACGGCAGCAAAGTGTTCACAGCCTCCTGCGACAAGACGGCCAAGATGTGGGACCTGAACAGCAACCAGGCCATGCAGATTGCACAGGTACAATGAGGGCTGAGATGAAGTTTGATGAAGAAGAGTCACTTTAATAGGGCTGGGTTATATGACCAAAATGGTGCATTTATATAGCAGCTTTTATCCAAAGCGCTTTTGTTCCTCACATTCACCCTTTCATTCACACACTGTCACATCTCCTGAGCCATTGTTGCCCCACATAATGTATGACATACAGTATATCATGCCAGTTAGGGTACCTTATGTATACTGCACCTGTGTATACTTTACTTACTCATAGTATATATTCAGATTTTAAGTGTTATTGACCATATTTATTGTAACATATAATATAACTGATGTGGCATACAGACTAGGGCTGTCGTGGTAACCGCATCACTGCAATACCGTGGCGTGTCAAGGTGTGGATGGAGAACAAACAACCGCTGTTGTTTAAAAATAAATCTAAGTTTTATAAAACATTTGAATTATTAACACATTGGTCGCCAAAATCGCTTTTCAGCGTTATTGCCCGCCATGCGTTGACCGCCAACATCGCTGTACAGCGTTTTTGAGATCAATATTTTATTTTTTTCCGCCATGGCATTCATAATTCATCCACCCAACCTCCGGTGCCCTAGCGGGACCCTAGATGGGACTGCAACGGCTCAATACCGCCGCCTGGTGGATGGTCGGGCGAGTTACACACTCAAAAACCGGAAGTTGTCATCGGTGCGTAGAGGAAATTCCTCCGGCAGTCACATCTCGCTACGGGACTCCTGACAGACACTATAGTACATATGGATCGCTGCCATAACGCAATAATCTATATGATTTCGCCGTTTATTGCGCCATACAAACCGGAAATGGATCTAGGCGATCGGCGTCGAATAATTGGGATCTTTCTCCGCCAGTCTCATCGGCCCACGGTAAGAGAACAGTAATGTTATTTTCAACCCGATTGTGCATTTCCTTGTTTGCAAACAGTCTGGTCAATATATCCACCCATACTACATAAAGCCGTTACTGATGATCAAGGAATTATAAACGACCCCCCCCCCCCCATTTCCTCCACGTATGATGAAGCATAATGTATACCGATCATATACATTTGAATTTTTTAATATAGCGTGTATGGGAAAGAAACGCCAATCTATCATATGCGTCCGGGCCTATAACTACTGTTTTTGGAATTACAGCAGAAAAGATTAAAAACATACTTATATTCTAGAAGGTATCAACACAACAATGTATGAATGAAAAAGTATAACGTTCCCACATCCTGAACGATAGATAATCGATATTGAATGGGCTATAGTAATGTCAATATAGCAATACAATTAAAAAAGTTATAGCCCTGCAAATAAGGTAAACATCTCCATAGGCTTTTAACGGTGGCAGAGAGTGGTATAAGATGGGCAAAATGCCCGGCGGTCAATGTGTTAAAGGGGAACTCTTTTACTATTTCTTTCACTATTTGGGCAATT
This sequence comes from Notolepis coatsorum, assembly GCF_963971535.1. NCBI lineage: Eukaryota > Metazoa > Chordata > Actinopteri > Aulopiformes > Paralepididae > Notolepis > Notolepis coatsorum. Next base: position 161,999,337 of record NC_140170.1, on the reverse strand, counting down.
TTACACAATTCCTGTGAGTTTATGGAACATATCTAAGTTTTTTTCCCAAATTTTTATTTTTATTTTTTTTAAATCAAGTACTCAAAAACAGCATTTTCTACCTCAAAATGTTAAGCCGTTTTGAGGCTGGGCTCCACCCATACTCTGAATGCGATTTGAGTGACAGAGAGAGAGGGAGAGACATTGACGCGCAGGGGCCAAGCGGTCTCTCTTAATGAGTAATACAGGTGGCTGGCAGTTGGCTACAAGCATAGATGCATAGCTGGCAGTTGGCTACAAGCATAGATGCATAGCTGGCAGTTCACTACAAGCATAGATGCATAGCTGGCAGTTGGCTACAAGCATAGATGGGGCGGGCGTTATTATTCAGATGAGAAACCTCTGACGTCACAGATACGCTACATTTCAGATGACTCACTTGAGTGAGGGACAATATTGTGAGATGAGAATTGGAAGAATGTGCCAAATTGAGAATTAGAGACATAGATCCTATTAATATAAGTCCACATAGCTAGAAAAGAATGCTAAACACAGGAAAAGGCCATTTATAAGATGGTTCCCCTTTAAATTAATCATATTCGCTGTGTAGCCCATTTGGTTTAATCATATGAATAAACTCATAATGAAAACAACACTTTAGGGCTATAATGAGTGTTTTCACATGGATAATTTATCCTATTTTCATGGTCCATCCGTGAGCGCATTTTCCCATTAACGGACCATGTATTTGTTTCCTCAATCAAAAGGTTTATTTCCTCAGCAGCGACATATTTTCATTCTTGCAACATTGCATGGCATATGAAACATAGAAATGTAGAGGCCTAGATGTAACTGAGGGGTACAATTCCCTGACTGTATTGATAAGTATGGTATCATTAAACCACTACCGCTTTATGTACTTTAACTACTGGCCATACAGTACACGATATCTAAATATGATGAACACTTTCCACAATGAAATCGGTTCCAGTCAAAGGTAATAATCAAATATTTAATGGAGCAAAAGGTACATAGAATATTTATCTTACATTTATCATTTGAATGCACTTGTAAGGCAAATGAGTACTCGTAGGCAAATCAACACTGAATGTCCAATCTCTGGTTACGCAGGAAGCAAGTATACAACCTGGCTCTTAGGGAATTATATCTATGGTACACTTAATGATATAGCGGGATATTCTGGAGGGGGTCCTCCCGGTTGTAAGCCGGTAGGGGGGGTAGGAGAGCCGTCGGTAGTAGACCGTCTGGTCAACGATATCTATGGAGACTTCAAGTACAGAAGACAGTGCAATAGACTCTTGATCCGCAGATGAATACACCTTGGTTCTCTTGTAGGCTGTAGCTCCACAATGAAGAAGAAGCTAGGCGACCTCAGTCTCTCTGAGCGCCGACTCAACTTGACTCCTCTCGGGGGTAAATCCAACACTCACAGGCGTCGGCGATTATCCGCTCCACAAATCACAGTACCAAAGCAAATATATATTCCAGCCGCATAGGGCTCAGCAGTCGTCGGGTAGGTAATCCAGTGCACATGTCCCTCGGTCCTCGCCTAGATCTCCTCGGATGAAAGCGCCATGTGGTCGGCCCAACCTGGATAAGACTCTAGATAACACGAGGAAGCGTTGGAGATGCTGGTCACTTTAGAACTCTAACCGCACGATGCACCATACACGATAGACTATTATTACTTGATAGAAATACGTCGCACTCGACGGTACAGTGCCAAACTCTGACAATTCAGTTATTAATTCGCACGAGGTCTCAATGCTATTCTAAGGCCAAACAGGCCATACTTCACCGCACGTCGTATCGTGGGTGAGGCTTCACGTTCTGTTACTAAGTTGGGAAGAAGGGTAAGGGACTTCTACATTTACTTGCGCCATATTTATATGCACGGTGAACAAATAGTGCCACTCTCATTTCGGTAGCTGTATCCCTGAGCGGAGCCGGGGCTAGTACGGACATGTCTCGTCGGTACCTTTGAACTTGACGCCAGGGGCTGGTCCCCTGGCGCCTGGTCCTTTGTTCAATAAGAGAATGAACCATTATGGGCTATAGTAGGCTAAAGGGATATTCCGTGCATATGTACAAGGAATATACAAGGGATATCAAACGACATACAAATACTATTCAATATATATCCATAAATAAATATATATATTCGGTTTAATCTGATCCTTCGTAACAGCCGCCCCCTAATTAGTCCCACCTAATTAGCTAAGCAGAGACAGATTAACCGCACTGTCCACTACTCAATGTCCGCTGTGAGGGTCAGTCAGTTCACAAAGTCATGGGGTCATGGTCGTCATCGATAGTATCGGGGAGCCTTGGCAGTTCTATTAGCCTCGCCACGGGTCGGGTGTAGGTCCGCCCTTGGACGAGCACTTCAGCTGCTCGGACCTTTCCATCGGCACCGGTGATCACTTTGCTTACGCGGCCAGCCGGCCACATAGCTCGGGGTAGTGACTGGTCGATAATCATGACGACTGTTCCTTCTGTCAAATTGTCTCTCTCTTTCACCCATTTCTGGCGGGTCTGTAGAGACGGTAGGTAGTGGAGTAGGAAGCTGTTCCAAAACTTGTCAGCCAATACTTGACTGTACCTCCACATTCTTCGGCCGTTCGCTTCTTCAGGCCTGTACATTGTCTGGGGTAGCGCAGGGTCCAGCCGCCCCATCAAGAGTGTGTTGGGGGTGACTGGGTCGACATCTGCTACATCACTTGAGACGTAACCGAGGGGCTTTGAGTTCAATACTCCCTCGATCTCCGTGAGGACTGTCATTAAGACTTCTTCCGCCACGGTCTGGGCCCCAAGCACGGCGTACAGGGCTGTCTTTATAGAACGTACTTCTTGTTCCCAAGTTCCACCGAAGTGAGGTGCGTTGGGGGGAATAAACTGGAAGTCAATCTGGGATGGAGCGAGGTGGGTCTTAAGTTCTGGGCCCATAGCTTGGAAGCTCTCTCTCAGCTCTCTTTCTCCGCCTTTGAAGTTTGTCCCGTGATCAGACAATAATGTAGACGGTTTTCCTTTCCGTGATGTGAATCTTCGGAAGGCCATAAGGAATGAGTCTGTGCTCATGGTTGGAAGGAGTTCGATATGTATCGCTCTGGTGGTCATGCATTTGAATACAATACCCCACCGCTTCTCGGTTCCTCTTCCTTTCTTTATATACAGCGGGCCGAAACAGTCCATACCGGTGGAGTGAAAAGGCTTGTCGCCGAGTCGGAGGCGACAGGGAGGTAGGTCAGCCATCCGGGGTATACTGGGCTGGGCTCGCCACTTACGACAGTCTAGACAGGTTCGCTGGAAGCGCCGCACTGCTTCTCTCCCTTGCAGTATCCAATAACGACGTCTGATCTCCGCGAAGACTCTCTCTGCCCCTGCTTGGTGCACATCCTCGTCGTATTTCTTTATGATCAGCTCTGTGACCTTGTGTCGGCTGTTCAAGACTATCGGGTACTTGACGTCATCCGGTAAGTCTGGGGCTCTCCGCAGACGACCACCCACTCTGATGAGACTATGGGCGTCGCTCTCGGGGGCTAGGTGGAGCAGTCTGCTGTCTGATGGGACAGGCTTTGCTCCCTGTAGACAGTCTAGCTCATCGGGGAACGAGTCTCTCTGGGCTCGTTGTAGTAGAAGAAGTTCTGCTTCTTCGTAGTCAGCTGCTGAAATGTCAGTTGTGGGCTGAATTTCTGGGTGGTGCCACAGAAATGTCTTTAGCTGCGCACTCTGTAGGGTGAGGCAATCGTCTATGTCGGGGTCTGTGGAGACGAGTGTGTTCAATCCACAGAACATAGGTTTCTTGTTTTCGGCCTCCTCTTTACTCGCCTCCCGTGGGGTGGGTGTAGGCCACTCTTCTTCGGGGAGCTTGAGAAACTCTGGTCCGTCACTGTAGAGGTTGTGACGGGTGAGGTCATCCAGGGACATTCCCCGGGTGATGACGTCAGCTGGGTTGTGTTTGGTGTCCACATACCTCCAGCTCGCTACTTCTGTTAACTCTTGAATCTCGGTGACTCTGACTCCCACGAAGACCTTGTATCTACACGAATCAGACCGGATCCATGTGAGTACTGTCGTGGAGTCTGACCACAAGATTGTTCTTTGCACCGGGATGGTGAGTTCACGTTGGATTAACGTGGCGAGCTGCGCTCCTGCTAGGGCTGCGCAGAGCTCTAGACGCGGGATAGATTGTTGCTTTCGTGGGGCTATTCTTGAGCGAGCCAGGATGAAAGCAGTATGTATTTCTCCTCCCTCCTCTCGGGCACGCAAGTAGGCCACTGAACCGTAGGCTACTTCGGAGGCGTCGCTGAATACGTGCAGGTCGATCTTGCATGTCTCTGGCCTCACTGTGGGTGGGAAGTAGCTGCGGCGTATATTAACACCTGGGAGTGAGCGGAGTTCCGTCTCCCACTCTCCATGTGGATGCAAGGTGTTCGGGTATGGGATCGTCCCAGCCCTGGTCCTTGTCCCATAGCGCTCTTACAATCATCTTTGCCCTGGTGGTGTAAGGTAGAATACATCCCAACGGGTCATATTGTCTGGCGAGTGTTCTGTATACACTCCGTCTGGTGGTCGGTATTGCCGTCGACCTTCCCTGCTCCTTGGTCAGGGGTTTGTGTCTATAATGGAGCGAGTCTGTTTTGAAGCGCCAGACTAGTCCTAGTGTCATTTCTTGGGCTTCTCCTGGGATGGTCGCCATCCAGGTGTCGCTGCTCGCTGCCTTGTCCTCGGGGGAGAGGCTGCGCAGTACTTGCGGGTCGCTGCTGGCCCACTGCCTGAGATCAAAGCCGCCTTTGATCAGGGAGGCGCGGAGCTTGAGTAGAAGAGCCTCGGCTTCTTCTGGCGTCGAGACGCTTTGTAAACAGTTGTCCACGTAGAAACTATTTGTCACACTTTGTCGGACCTCTTCATCTGCTGCTGGGTCCTCTGCGACGTGTTTTTGTAGTGCAAACGTAGCACAGCATGGGCTGCATGTGGTTCCGAAAGGGAGGACTTCCCACTGATAGATGGCTGGGTGCTCATCTCCGATCCTCTCTCTCCATAGGAACCGCAGCAGGGGCTTGTCCTCCTCCACTAGTCTCACCTGCAGGAACATCCCTTTGATGTCTCCGCTGATAGCCACCTTGTCCTGGCGGAAGCGTAGTAGCACGCCTAGTAGAGAGGGGCCGAGTGTTGGGCCGGCCAAGAGCTCTTTATTCAGATTTTGTGATCCGATCTGGTAGCTGCAGTTAAACACAATACGATCCTTGCCGTTGTGGTGGACCTTGTGGTGCGGCACGTACCATGATTCGGTCGTCTGATCAGCCTCTTTAATGTCAATTTTCTTTATGTGTCCCGCTGTGATTAGCTTGTTAATCTCAGCGCGGTACACAGCCTCTTGAGCGGGGTCTTTGGCTAGGCGCCGCTCTGTGTTCAATAGATACCGCTCCGTCGCCTCTTTTGTGGCGTGAAAGGTGGGCATTCCCTCTCGCCTCAGGAGTGGAGTTGCGTATCTCATCACTCCGTTGACTGTGACTCTCTTTGTCCCTTGCTCGAGGAGGGTTATAGCGTAAATATCTTCCTTAGAACGAATGTCTTTCTTTTCGTTCTTAAAGGGCATTGTCTCTAGTGTCCATAGCCTCTCGACATGCTGCAGGAGTGTGGTGTCTTCTTCTGTCGCTCCGGAGTGGAGGCAGCTAGTGGCTGCTGTTCGGTTAAGAGACTTGGCGAGGGGGCCTTGTAATGTCCATCCTAGGCGGGTCTCGACTGCTGCAGGACAACCTCTGGGTCCTGTATGGACCCGGTCTATCGGGACTATGAGGTCTGCATGGTCGGAGCCTATCAGCAGGGTCGGGGTGGCACCGTCTATGAGCGGGATAGGGAGTTGACGCAGGTGCACATATTTATCCATCAGCTTGGCGATGGGGTAGGTGTACTGCGATAGTCCTATTTCTTGGCTGGTGAAAGCATTAGTAATCCTATACCGTCTCTCTGGCTGCCCGCTTGCTGCGATAGTGAAGGAGACATTCTCGCCCTTTATCGTCTTTAGATCTCTTCTTATTGTCCAAATCGTCATCTGGTTCTCGCTCCCCCGCAGCCCCAGCTGGGCCGCAGCGGACGCGAGGAGAAGGGTCTTCTCTGACCCGTCATCAAGGACGGCGTAAGTGTCCATGACCTTATCTTGGTAACTCAGTGTTACGCGGACCACCTTTAAGAGCACCTGGGCGCCGCTGCTGCTAGCGGGGTCAATGTACATAACACTTGCCTTTGTGCTGCTGGATGGTGCAGGCTTTCTTCTGTTACTGTCGTGTAGGACATCTAGGTGGGCTCCGTCACACCGACTACACCTCTTCTTGAGGCGGCACTCGGCTGCCATGTGACTGCGCGCACATCGGTAACAGCGCCTGTTGGACTTTATCCAGTGACTCACTTCTTCAGCGGTCATCTTCTTGAACAGGTCACATTGTGACAACCAGTGTTCCTTCTCGCAGTACGGGCACACCATCTTCCACTTCTCTTTCATCGAGGGGGTACTGTGGTTCTTGCTGCTCGGTACTGATTCTGATTGGTGCATGACAGTCACCGATCTTCGGCCATCGTTTGCTCTCCTAGGTCCCTCTCTGGAGCTTGGTGTGCTCCGCACTAACGTATCCAGCCGTAGGCTGCTGACTTCTCTCGCCAGGAAGTCGGCTAGGTCTAGGAGGGATGGCTCGGGACCGTTAGGATCACGGTGGTCTCTTTGCCGCCTGAAGCGCTCCTGTCGGGCGGGCGGCAGCTTCTCTAAAATCCTCTCGACGTTCGAGTTTGCGTATAGTTCATGCATACCCTTTTCTCGTTGCGCCCCCAGCATCCCTACCAGGGATTGTACTTTGATAGACAGGTCGTCTAGTGAGCGATTGTCTGTTGCTGGGGGTAGGCGGTCAATATGCCTTATCTCTTGTATTACGTAATCCCATATACGTCCATATCTTTGGTCTAGTGCTGCTAGAGCCGCTGTGTATGGGGTAGTAGAGGTGGCATAGGCCAGCGCTATGTTGTGCGCTTTGGGCACTTTCAGGTGCTTCAATAGGATAGCATACTTGTGGCGTTCATCAGCTACATCCACCATCATTGTCTCTAAGCACATCCGTAGCTCCGTGTACTAGGGCTGGGCGATATGACGATATTATATAAATATCGGGTACAGTTCATTAACGATACACTTTTTAAACGTATCGTGGATATCGTGATGTTTTGCCCAAGAGGCTTGTGTTGCGTCAATCTGGTCCACACGTTGACACTTTTGAACAGCGCCGCCCCACACACACACTACTGCATCAAAAGTTACTACTTATGATAACAAAGGCATTCGTTTTGTGGCATTGACGTTATATAGTTACACTTTCAATAACATCAGCGTATTTACATAGCAACGACCGAGGTCGACCTAGATATAGCAAGCATTAGTCGTTCATATCTCAGCCCGTGCTGACTCAGTTGTGCCCATTCTGCGGTCTGTTAATAAAGTTTTCAATCAGACAGATGTATGGAAAGGCTTTTATTATAACATCCGTTGCAGTAAAATCATTATGCCTCCAGTCGTTTAGTCCTTCTGCGGAGCTAAAAGCTAAACGTCGGCCGCGGCGAGCTACCGCTGCCATTGTTATTGTCATTGAGCTCTCCAATGGCGGAAGTAAAAAATGAATACGCGCTTGCCGATTGGTGCTAAGAACAGCAGGGCTGGTGCAAGCGATGTGACGTAATTGGCAGACGCGACTGTCAATCAAAATGATTCTGTTTGCCGACTGAATGAATGAGAACGTTATTAACAGATTGCAGCATGGGTACAATACAGTACAGCTCAATACAACAACAGTCAACAGCGGACTGGAGGATGCAGACCAGAGAAAGACTTTCGTCTTGTTTACATCAGGGTCCCCCATTTTCAATTCATCATATTTCATATCTAAATCATATAATATCTCATTGCTAAATATATGCAATATATAATCTAATAATCCAAGAATCTAAATCTAATATATAATATAAAAATGCTAAATGCATGGGTATTTTATTTTGTCTTTAATGTTAGCTTGCAAACTCAAATACTGTCTTGGTAAGCCTCATAATGAATTTTGGGGAAAAAAAGAAAAACATCGTGATGTGTATCGTGTATCGCCGAAAGGTCAGAAAATATCGTGATATCATATTTAGGCCATATCGCCCAGCCCTACCGTGTACTGTGCTCGGTTCTCATGGGTGAAGTCTGGCACATCGGTGAGCGTTGGAAGAGAGGCCTCCTAGGCGAGTCTCCTCTTACGCCTCTCGGTGGGCTGGTACCGGCAGGGTACCATGGCCCGCTGGTCCAGGTGCTATTCCTCGGGACTGGTCGTGCGTCATGCTCACCCGTGAATAGAGTCGGGGGTCTGTAGCGCAGAGCCGCGGGGGTATAGCCTGGGCTGTACTGGACCTCCTGGTCCTGTGGAGTACTGTGCTGCTGTCGGGCTTGACTCTCCTCCTCTCCCTCTTCTTCCTCTGTCAGGTCATCTAGATCCTGTAGTCGTCTATTTAGCCTCTCCGCGGTGTACGCCGTTCCTTCCTTGTAGCTGGGTCTCACTGGGACCGGTCGGGGAAGGGGTTCGGAGGGGGGTATAGGCTCTCTCTGGTGGTCGAGTTCAGGGTCGCTTGATCGGTTAGGGGAGGGTGCCCTTGACCCGTGTCTTGACGAGGCCCTGGAACCCCTTGTGGAGGGAGGGGGTGTTGCCCTGGCGATCAGCTGCTCCATTAGCTGCGCTTGTAGTCTGTCGCGCTCGGCTTCGCGCTTGGTGAGATCTGCTTCTCTTTGGGCACCGGCAGCGGCACGCTGGGTGTCGGCCCGGTCTCTTGCCATATTCTCTTCCGTCTGAAGGCGTCTCATCTCCAGACGTATACGCTCTTCGTCGCTCCGTTGCTGCGCTTGAATGCGTTCTCTTTCCATGGAAGAATGTTCGCGCTCACTAAGCGTCTGTGCTTGGAGCCGATCACGCTCTGTGGAGGTTGCTAGGCTGGCGAGGAACGCCTGTGCCAGCATCTTGTCCGCCTCGCTGGCGGAAGACGCTGGTTGAGGTGATCCGCTCCTGGCAGTACTCGTTGGGGATGCGTTCTCCTGCGGGGAGTCCTGGAGCTCTATCTCCTCGGCGCTCTCCTCATCTTGTTCCGTGCAGAGTTCCATCTCTGGAGGGTTGTCTTCCTCCCGGAGCTCTCCGGGGACTACTTCTTCGGTCTTGGCGGGGGGTAAAGTCGTGTCAGTTCCCTCCTGGTCCCCACCGTGAGCTTGGTCAGTTACATTAGAACCCACTAGGGCCTCTGTGGTCGGGGTATCCTGGTTGATAGGGTCGGACATAATTTTACTTTCTACTTTTACCGCGTTTACCGTTTGTAGAAGGCTAGGTAGTATACTGGCAGCGTAATCCTCTAAGTACTGAGGTGGCTGCCGTCTACGCTGCGGGCGTTCTACTTTAGGAGGACCGTTTCGTGGAGTGTTCATCATAGGCCATTTCAATATTAATACCACTATATTAATATTACACTAATTACCCTCCGGCTCGAAGGACCAATTGTAACTGAGGGGTACAATTCCCTGACTGTATTGATAAGTATGGTATCATTAAACCACTACCGCTTTATGTACTTTAACTACTGGCCATACAGTACACGATATCTAAATATGATGAACACTTTCCACAATGAAATCGGTTCCAGTCAAAGGTAATAATCAAATATTTAATGGAGCAAAAGGTACATAGAATATTTATCTTACATTTATCATTTGAATGCACTTGTAAGGCAAATGAGTACTCGTAGGCAAATCAACACTGAATGTCCAATCTCTGGTTACGCAGGAAGCAAGTATACAACCTGGCTCTTAGGGAATTATATCTATGGTACACTTAATGATATAGCGGGATATTCTGGAGGGGGTCCTCCCGGTTGTAAGCCGGTAGGGGGGGTAGGAGAGCCGTCGGTAGTAGACCGTCTGGTCAACGATATCTATGGAGACTTCAAGTACAGAAGACAGTGCAATAGACTCTTGATCCGCAGATGAATACACCTTGGTTCTCTTGTAGGCTGTAGCTCCACAATGAAGAAGAAGCTAGGCGACCTCAGTCTCTCTGAGCGCCGACTCAACTTGACTCCTCTCGGGGGTAAATCCAACACTCACAGGCGTCGGCGATTATCCGCTCCACAAATCACAGTACCAAAGCAAATATATATTCCAGCCGCATAGGGCTCAGCAGTCGTCGGGTAGGTAATCCAGTGCACATGTCCCTCGGTCCTCGCCTAGATCTCCTCGGATGAAAGCGCCATGTGGTCTGCCCAACCTGGATAAGACTCTAGATAACACGAGGAAGTGTTGGAGATGCTGGTCACTTTAGAACTCTAACCGCACGATGCACCATACACGATAGACTATTATTACTTGATAGAAATACGTCGCACTCGACGGTACAGTGCCAAACTCTGACAATTCAGTTATTAATTCGCACGAGGTCTCAATGCTATTCTAAGGCCAAACAGGCCATACTTCACCGCACGTCGTATCGTGGGTGAGGCTTCACGTTCTGTTACTAAGTTGGGAAGAAGGGTAAGGGACTTCTACATTTACTTGCGCCATATTTATATGCACGGTGAACAAATAGTGCCACTCTCATTTCGGTAGCCGTATCCCTGAGCGGAGCCGGGGCTAGTACGGACATGTCTCGTCGGTACCTTTGAACTTGACGCCAGGGGCTGGTCCCCTGGCGCCTGGTCCTTTGTCCAATAAGAGAATGAACCATTATGGGCTATAGTAGGCTAAAGGGATATTCCGTGCATATGTACAAGGAATATACAAGGGATATCAAACGACATACAAATACTATTCAATATATATCCATAAATAAATATATATATTCGGTTTAATCTGATCCTTCGTAACACTAGACATATTAAAACACATTTGTCTCGACTGCATGTGGCACAAAAAAAAAGTCACTCGCCACTTAACACATCCAGTGCCGTTCACGAGAATTCTCGTTTTTGTGGCCCAACGGTTCAGTGCCAGAAACGAAGATTCTCGTAATTTCTTTTATTCGCTATTTCCATTCATAATCCATCGAGGCAGGCTGTCCTGAATGGGTCTGAGATCGCAAACGTCCAATACCGCCGCCTAACGCCTTGCAGCCGGTATTGCACATCCTTGGAATCTCTCTGGCTCAGCCTGTACAGTTGACATTCTACTAATGGTAGAATTGAGAATGTTAGATCCTATGGCATGCATAGGAAAGTTAAGGATGAAGTGCTCTGTCTGGGCAGACTGGTCGTGTACGGGAGGGAGGTGAAGGATTTGGGGTGCTTTTTCAATGTATGTGATGTATAGATTGGGGGGAGATGATCACAGCTAAAACGGTGAGATCGAAATGTGCATGGAAGACGGTGATAGAAGAAGCGGTTCAGAGGCAGTAGCCAGCAGAATGTTTAGCAGCCAGCCGAATGTTTTGCATTCCTTGCAAGAACAAATTGATAAGAGCGAGTGTACTGTAGGCCCAGAGCAGGAGGGAGAGAGGTTCATCTTAATGAAAGTTTAATGGTGTTAAAGGTTATGCAGTTGTCATGACAGCACGTCGCATGACAACCAGAAGGCGGGCCGTCGTTGCTACGGCGAAGATCTATAAGTCGAACGGTGTTTCCGGGTGTAGGGCAGACTAGAATCTGACCAAGAGCGAGTAGGACTGAGATCACACAGAAGACACTCTCTCCTCTCATCACAGAGAGGAGGGGGGGGGGGAAATGCCACATCATCATTAGCTTCGGCTAACGCGAGGAGGGTTAGGCTAAAGACCAGGCCTGAACACTATTGGACTGAATAACAAAAGGACGATAGACGAACACACCGAAAGATCTAAAAAGTCCGGTCCAGATCTAAAAAGTCCGGTCCAGGTTTTCCTAGTCGGGGAGGAGTAACGTTTATAACACATGGATTGGGGAGAATCGAGCACCGCCGATTCATGTACTTTGGTGGATTATGTTGGCAACACGATCGACATCAATACTTGGAATGGCGATCAGATAATTGGAATATTCTTTTTGCAGTACATCCTAGTCAAGGTAAGTGCTATATGGTATCAATCTTGCGTTGATCCGAGCATGCCTTCATTGTGATCCGAAAGTGTTATTGTAACGTTACTCCACAACGTATGCCGTTGGTGACGATCGAAGCATAGAACCCCCCCCCCCCACCCTTTCATGCATGCATGATAAAACATAATACCGATAATATAGCGTTGATTTCAGATTGATTGTTGATCCAAGTGAGGAATGGCACGGTTCCTAGTGACATGCACTAAACGCTGCTTAGCGGCGTTTCCTGGGATTACACAGAATTACTCTAAAACTATACTCGTATTCACCACGGTATAAAATGTGAATGTATGGATGAAAAAATTATCTGTTTTTTGCATCTTGACCGGAAGAAACTCAATGACAATCGACTATTATTAGATCCATAGCTATAATATTTAATATAGTTTTAGCACTGCAAACACCGGCATGTATCCCCATTTATTAAAGCGCTGGCACACACGGCCCACAGCGACCTCTTGTGAACGGCACTGGATGTATTAAAAAAAATCAAAACATGTATTTAACAAATTCTAACATTTTCTAAAAATGGTTTTATATTAACTTAAAGGGGACATGCATTGCTATTCCTAGCACTATTTGGGCAACTTTACACAATTCCTGTGAGTCTATTGAACACATCTGTAAGCTTTTATAAAAAAAAAATGCATTGTTTTATATTTCTAATCAAGTACTCAAAAGCCACATTTTTCTCCCTTTGGATTTCAGGCTGTGTTGGCCTGGCTCCGCCCATACGCACTTTGAGTGACAGTGATCCACACAGTCTGCGACTGTCACAGAGAGAGAGAGAGAGAGATAGATAGATAGATAGAGAGAGACTGAGGGGGATACTAATTACTTTCGCTGCGGGGGGCATAATCCCACGGGACAATGCATTGGTAACTTGTTTCAAATGACAATATATACCTCTGTGATTATTATTGTACTGATCGGAATACGGGCGTTACAGTGATATGCTGGTGCTCGACTGCGAGGGAGAGAGAGGGAGAGAGGGAGGCACGGAGCACTGTGTAAACGCTGCGTGTGTGTGAGAGAAGACGGGTCCCTCTCTCTCTCTCCATCTCTCCCTCTCTGGGTGTCTTCTCATTAGGAACGGGTGCTCCGCTCCGTCCTCGTGCCGTCATTGAGTGCGAACTCCCCCCCTCCCTCTCCCCCCTCTGGTTTGCACACACACTGCAGTCTTGGGCCCTGTCCACACGAGCGCTGGATTTAATATAACCATGATTGTATGTGCGCAGTTGCACTGTTCGGCCACACACAACCGGGGATTTGCTACACTGCAACCGCGGTCTTGAAAACCGGAGCCCAGGGTGAAGTTTTGCAGTTGCGTGTGGGCATAGCAACCGAGGTTATTCCCAGTGTTTACAGCAGAGCTGTCGCAATTATTTCCCATGTTCACGGCAGACTGTCAAACAATAGCAAGTTAGCAACCGAGCGCGGGGTAGAGAGATTAGAGCAGAGACAGCTACACCAGTGTTTACAGCAGAGCTGTCCCAAGTAGCGTTATATGAAAATGATTGTAACAAACTTTTGTTCAAAACGTATTGTCTGTGTTGAAGAGTGTTGTGATCGACTGATGTCTGTTGTCGCATTCCTGACCTGATGCTCAGAGTAAACATGTAGCTAGAGCTGCCGCGATAACCGCATTACCGCGGTATCGCTGTTGCATCACGCTCACCGCAGAGTTAGGCTGAATACCGCATCACCGCTGTTTTTTATCATAATAATAAAGTTGGCTTGCGGCTTGCGGCTCTGCAGATATACCCTACTCGGTTCCAAGCGACCCTATTGGTCCAGCCTGGCTCTGCGGCTCTGCAGATACCCCCTACTCGACGCCTCTGAACGAAAACAGAACGCCGCCATCTTTACTGCCTCGCTAAGGATGCATTTCATTCAGGATTTGTTTGCGACAGAACCAAGTGCAATAAACAAAAAAGAATGGATTCACTGTGTATTCTGCCTTATTTATTGATGAAACAAAACCGACATCAACCCAATTTACCACTGAGCGGAGAGTTTAGTGTCACAACAAGATCGCTGATGTGTTAAGTTTGTTGTTGTTATCCGGTATACACGAGAGGTAACGTTAAACCCGGGTTTGCTTGGTAGAATACACAATGAGAGGTAACGTTAGCTTTGGCAGAATAGACGCAACGAGAGTCTGGTTAATGTTGTTATTGATTGATTGATTGAAACTGTGTTAAACTCTGGCTTGCTGCAAGCCCTCGGACATCTATGCCCACGGAGCTTTCAGTGTACACAAGCGAGCGGCGGCGGCCCCGCCTGCATCCCCATTCCCCAAACGGAGTAGTACCTGGCTGCAGTGGAAAAGGAACGAAGTACCAGGTGCCTAAAGCGGGTCGAGTCGAGTAGGTAATATGCAGTGGAAAAGCGCCATTAGACTAGAGGCAGGCTATAAGAGTAGACTACTAAAAAAAAAAAAATGCATTCAAACTTTTTTTTTTTTTTTTTGTGCGCACTGTGCGGTAATTACCGCGGCGGTAGGAAATATTGCGCAAATTCGTGCGGTAAGGAAAATATCAATACCGCGGCAGCTCTACATGTAGCTGCGGCTAAACTAAACTCATGTGTTGTCAAGTTATTGTTATAAGGAACCCAGTCCAGACTGCATCCCCTTAACAATTGTTTGTATTGAGCCGTATTGTATTGTACCCATTCTGCAATGTGTTAAATAACGTTTGCATCCATTCATAGCGGTAACGTTACCACATTACGTTAGCATTTAAGCTATATACTATACATAGATATAGCCATTCACATTAGCATGTAGCTAACAACACCGGCTGTCTTTTGTGAGACTAAACTATCTGCTCTTGGTGGTAAATTGTGTTGCTGATGGTTTTGTTTAATCAACAAATGAGAGGCAGAACACACAGTGAATGTATCCGTTTGTTTATTGCACTTTTATTGCAGTTTTTTTCTTTGCTGAAAATATATGTTCCGTTGGCAAAATTATGGCTATGGTCTTTCTAAACAGGAAGTTTAGTGAGCGTTCAACCTTTTCTGATTGGTTGAAATGGCCTTCAATTCTGAACAACATCGCCGCCTACTGTTTTGGCATTGTACTACATGTATCGGTTGCTGGTTTTTCCAGACGCTGTGGGTACGCAATTATATGCGGTTGTTCACCTGTGTGGACAGAGGTTTATTTTTTTCAAACGTCTGTTACATTAAATCCAGCGCTCGTGTGGACAGGGCCTTGGTTCGCTCCCAGCCAGGTACAATTGAGGAGAGCAACTCTCTATAGGGAGGTGTAGTCTGACGTCACTGGTTGTTCCACCCGTATAGGGATTTATCATTGGGAAAATGGATTATCGGCTATTGTAACAATTCTGCCGCATGGAAATTGAAAAGCTTTCAATTTTTGCACAAAATGAGTTCCCTTCTATCACTAACATAATTGTTTAAGCATTTTTGGTTGAAATACAATTTGGCGTTTTTTTTTTATGATTAATTGCTAACATTTTCATGTTGAGCTATAGATTGTGGATGAATAAGCACAGAAAGGTACACCATGCCAATGTTAATGCTTAATTTGTTTTAAACGAGACGATTTAGAAATGGGCAATGGGGAAATACATTGCGCTGGAACAGAGGGTGGAACACGAAAAACGGCAATGACGTAACCACTACACCTCCCTATAGTCTATATATTTCTGAATTAACCAAAACAGTTACACAGGACATTTTCGCTGTACCTCTGGAAGTAATGTACCAGCTAAACCTACACGATGGGTTAGATACAGGCGCGATTTTGGATACTTTTCCTACACTAAAAACATTATGGCGCTAACCACATAGATTACAGACAGATAGACAAAAACATATAACGAACAACGTAAAAGATAATTGCATATATACTTGATCGCTATAGTCCTGCTGAACACAACTAGTCACAACGTCGGGCTCCCTTGCTTTGGATGGGCTAAGCGGCCACATTACTGTGGGTAGTGATTAAACAACAGAGGGATCACTGGTTGGTTTTGGCCGATTATGCTGTCCACTGCATCAAACCATGGAAAATATATTGAAGCCTCATCTTCTTCACTTTTAGCTCGACATTGTTGACTAGGGCTGCAACTAATGACTAACGACTAATCTGTCGATTATTTTTTCGATTAGTCGACTAATCGAAAAACAATTATAGAAGTTGGCGTCGTAAATATTAGGGGCATAAGCCGCTACCAACGCAATTTTCCTGTTACTGTATTCTATCTTAGCAATGGTTACTCGGCCGTCTGCATCAGACCATACGTCCAACAATTTAATATTCAACTTCCGTTTCACAACTATAGCTACCCCACGGGATCTAGTTCCAAAAGATGAGTAGCTAATGTTATGATATATTTTGTCCACCAGCTTTACATTTTTAGCCACTAAAAGGTGCGTTTCGCTTAAAAGAGCCACATCAACCTGTTTGTTTTTCATCAATGTAAGCACGCTTTTGCGTTTATGTTGCTTGTTTAGTCCCCTAGTATTCCAAATCAATATATTCAAACTAGCCATAATCTAAACATGTTGCCATATTCTTGTGTGCAATTCGTCTGGAGTAGCGATTTACAATAGATATATATCCAGTTATTGAGGACCTGTTGAGAGCTGAGCTTGAGCAAGATAACAAACATATAGAACACCCATACATATAATCCCCTCTTCCCCTATCCCTCTGTTAGATCCTGATCAAACTGGCCAGTATCACGTCTTCGTCTGTTTGGCTCTCCATCCAATTCCTCTGCGTTGTGTCATTTTAATGGTCCTGACGCCTCCGACAACTGGCTGATAAGATCCTTATCTCTCCCCGTTAGTACCATCCGCAAACCATAATAATTCTCCACCTCCGTAAGAATTTGACACTTCGACAACGTGAAATACCTTACAAGGAAAAGCGTGGTTTTATTCGATAAACAGAAACCTCAGCTCAGATGTTAACAGATTGTATTGTCCTTGAAGAGTCTATTCTAATGATCTTTCGGTGTGTTCGTCTATCGTCCTTTTGTTATTCAGTCCAATAGTGTTCAGGCCTGGTCTTTAGCCTAACCCTCCTCGCGTTAGCCGAAGCGAATGATGATGTGGCATTTCCCCCCCCCCCCCCCCCTCCTCTCTGTGATGAGAGGAGAGAGTGTCTTCTGTGTGATCTCAGTCCTACTCGCTCTTGGTCAGATTCTAGTCTGCCCTACACCCGGAAACACCGTTCGACTTATAGATCTTCGCCGTAGCAACGACGGCCCGCCTTCTGGTTGTCATGCGACGTGCTGTCATGACAACTGCATAACCTTTAACACCATTAAACTTTCATTAAGATGAACCTCTCTCCCTCCTGCTCTGGGCCTACAGTACACACTCGCTCTTATCAATTTGTTCTTGCAAGGAATGCAAAACATTCGGCTGGCTGCTAAACATTCTGCTGGCTACTGCCTCTGAACCGCTTCTTCTATCACCGTCTTCCATGCACATTTCGATCTCACCGTTTTAGCTGTGATCATCTCCCCCAATCTATACATCACATACATTGAAAAAGCACCCCAAATCCTTCACCTCCCTCCCGTACACGACCAGTCTGCCCAGACAGAGCACTTCATTTCATCCTTAACTTTCCTATGCATGCCATAGGATCTAACATTCTCAATTCTACCATTAGTAGTATGTCAACTGTGGCTTGGCCTCTCTCCCGCTAAATAAAAAGGAGATATGAAAATAAAAATAAAAATATGCCTCAAATATCATACTATATTCATTTAAACCTTGTACGAACTTGTGTAAGTTAAAACAACCCGAAGAATAATAGAGCGGTATTGAACTAAATTAGAGAACCTCAAAGAGTAGAGAGAATTTACTTAAATCTTGAAAGAGCTTTGCTAAGTTTAAACACCTAGATAGTATAAAGTGGAAAAGTAGTGGACTATTTCCAAATAGTAAAAAGAAGTTTTTAAATGCGTATATGCAGTTCTTCCCCCTAGCCAGGGGTGGTCGATGTTCCGTTGTGAAGACTGTTGTTCATCCGGAGGTATTCTAAGCAGTGTGTATAGCACAGAACGTTTTTAATGTTCCAAGAATATTCCAATATGTCGTTTTTAAAGTACTAGAATGTTGTTAGGTTCCAGAATATTCCAATATGTCAGCCACGGTAAAAATCCAACGTGGAAAACATACAATGACTTGCGGACAAACTTGTAGGTCTATCTGGCCCAGATACAGCGAACCATTAAAGTAATACGATATGGTGTTTAAGCTTTAACGAAAAAAAAAAAAAAATACCGTATGTAAACTAACCTCCACGTTGTTTTCCCATGTATTCAACGGCTTCATCAGGCGATTCGAGGTAGACCCTCTGTCCCTGTCTATCGGTGATGCGAAGCCTTGCAGGATATAACAGTGTGGGCTTGAATCTTTTCACAAAAAGTTGAGACATCACTGCCTTGTAGTGGGCTCGTAAACCCACCACTTCCCGGCAATAATCCTCAAAGAAGTAGATTGGTACCTCTTTGTATTTCAGGATGCCTTTCACTTTGCGCGTCTCCCGAATAATCGCTTATTTTATTCTGACCTGACGTAGGATAGCCATAACCACCCTCGGTTTGCCGTTGTTGTCGTTTTGGTTTCGGGACCCCATCCTGTAGCACTGATCCACTTCAGGTGTTGTAGAAAGTATATTTCCCAGAATTTGATATAATACTGTCGCAAACTCTTCGGGTCGTGCGCAGCTCACTGACTCATCAAGTCCCACTATACGGATATTCAGTTTACGGGATTGATACTCGAGATCGAATATTTTAGCCTTTAATTCCTCGTAGTTCTCCTCAATTTTATTCTTTGTATTCTTGTCGTTTCCATCTATGGTCACATCAATCTGATCGAGTCTCTGCGTGTTTTCCTCCAAGCCGGCTTCTACTGCTGCAGTGCGATCGCTTTGTTTACCAGCCGCTGCCCTTAGCTCTTCGATGTTGGCTTTGATAGCTTCTGTGTTAGCTTCCACTTTGTCGGTTAATGTCTTTATTAGCTTAGCAATAAAGATATTCGGAGTTTCCAGAGATTCTGACGCAGATTCTATATCTGCGGGGGTTGCAGTGGCGGTAGATGTAGCGGCAGCCTCTTCTATTTCTCTTGCTCTCCTACGCACGGTAGCCAAACCCTCAGTCGGTTCGTTTTCGGCTGATTTAGCCTGTATATCTTTCTTTGGTAGTCCCATCTTGATTCTTTCGGTTGATATAGTTAGTTGAAAGGCTTTTAAAAGCGAAATAAAAAAACGGGAGAGGAGCTATTTCCACATGCAACTTACTCCATGGTCGGGCAAGTCGGGGATTGATTGATTGATTGATTGAAAATTTTATTACAGATAGACGGTGCTTACATCTTTATACAATTGCCGAATTCATCCAACCTTATTGCTATACAATAAACACACATTAATTGAAGCATAATGGAGATTTATTCACAACCATCCGCAGAAAAAGTAGAAAATTGATTGATTGAACATTTTATTACCAGATTGCAGAATGGGTACAATACAGTACAGCTCAATACACACAATTGTTAAGGGGATGCAGACCAGAGAAAGACTTTAATCTTGTTTACATCAGGGTCCCCCATTTTCAATTCATCATAACATATATGACATACATGACATACAGATAGACAGTACTGCTACGTCTAGACATTTATGACATACCAGATTTACAAATACAGTACTGTTTTTGTAGGGTGATTATGGTTTATTTACATTGATGGTAACATTCCCGGTTATAGTGCAAATAGATCAAAATTCGCAATGAAATCGGAATTTTTTACCACCTTGTGTTTACAAACAAACATATACGGGACATCCAGTGAAATGCCTGTCCTTTTGAAGGAGAGGGAGATTTTACAACGAATGCCATCTAACACCACACTTCCCGCGATTTATATTTTGAATAGGTTGCTTCAAAGCATGTTATTGGTTTGATTGATTGATTCGACATTGTATTAACAGTGAAATTAGTCTCCTTTTGACGAATGGCATCTAACAACAGACTTCACGTGATTTTTATTTTGTTCCACAATGACTCAATTACATAATTCAACATTGTGTATGAAACTAACACATTCCATGTGACAGAATCGTTTTTGAATGAGTCGTTATGACGCTTTCAGCACATCCATTTGTAAAGATTATTGTCCGCCATCTTGGTTTTTCCTAAAAAGTCGCACTGGCGGAGTGATTGTAATTCGGTTGTGGGCGGGTTCTGGGATCACAAGCGTGGGTTATGAGAAATAACCACGTCTAACTTGACTGTTTCAGCCAATCAGAATCGAGAAATTTGCATGCCGTTGTATAACTACAAACACTGGCCTGGCCTGCTTCTAAGTTCAGTGGCCTGACTGCATTACACATTTTTTTCTTTTTCTTTTTTTAAATTCTTTTTGGAAATCATCTTGCGACCCCTCTAGGGCTGCCTTATTTCACACCGTGTGTTGCATCTAAACCCCTCCGGGCGCAGAATTTAGACTGAGCCAAGTAAATCGCTTCATCCGACCATTTCGAAACGCATCTAGCACACTCTATCCATAAGTTGTGCCCAATTATGTCCGGGACCAGATGGACATTAATACTGGAAATCGCGATCGGACAATTGGAATATTCTTTTTGGAATAACCCCGATCAAAGGTAAGGACTATATGACATCAATTTCACCTTGATCCTACAATGTTTTCATATCGATCCGGCCGATCAACGTATGTAGTAATCAAAACAAATGCCGTTACTGGCGATCAAAGTATAAAAAAAACTACCCCCCCCCCCCCCCCCCCTTTCATGCATTCATGATGAAACATAATATCTATTATATACCTTTGAATTGGGAATAGTAGCATGTACAGGCGAGCAACGCCAACGCTATTAGCAGAATTCACGTATTGCTCCATAACACAGTTACCAGGAATTAGCCAGGATCACTCTGAAACTATACAATATTCACCACGGTATAACACGCGAACGTATACATGAAACAATTTATTCTTTTTCACATGTTGAACGATGGATAGTTGCTGTCAAATGACCCATAGTATTGTCTCCATAGCTATAATATAGAATATAGATATAGCCCTGCAAACACCGCAACGCACAGTGAAAATCCCTATACTTTACAGCGCTGGCCAACTAAGTACAAAGATGGGGAAACAGCGTGGCAGTCGATGTGTTAATAAAAAACAAAACAAGCGGTTAGGTGGCGTAGCGGAGATTGCGTTCGTCACCAACCCCGAAGCTGTGAGCTGGATTCGCCTGTTCGAATCCAGCTCACAGCTCCGGGGTTGTCACCAGCTTGGCTGGCCGCTCACTCTAATACAATTGGCTGTATTAGAGGGTGGGAGAAGCTGGCGGGGTGGGTCCGGGTCGTTGTAAACAGCGACTCCTACAGACCCTCATCTGCACCTTGATTACAATGTTTACTTGTTCATATTCTTATATTCAGAGTTAATTATATTGTTTACATTGCTTATTTTTATACTATTACTATAATTGTATTGCCTATATTTATGTCTTTCTACTATTACCCTGCCCATACCTGTACATCCCCTCCCCCATGCTGCCCTGATGCCTGAATTTCCCCAGGGGGATCAATAGGGATATCTTTTCTTATTAATTTTTTTTTTTCTTTTTTTACAGAAGTACAAGTATTAAATATATTTAGTTACTTTCCATCCTGAGGAGAAGATGAAATTAACTGAAGTCATGGAAATAATTTTGTCATAGTCTTGGAAAGCCCTGGAATTTAGCATTTTGTCCTTGAGTCATAACCCTGTCCTTGTCTTCCTCCTTGTAGCATGACGGCCCCATAAAATCAATTCACTGGATAAAAGCCCCCAACTACAACTGCATCATGACTGGTAGTTGGGACAAAACACTGAAGGTATGACTTTCTATCCACTCATACCACCAAGCCTGGCTAGACCAAGTAATGTCAAAAGACAAAATGCTTTAGTGTAGAGGTGTTGTTGAAGATGTACTTTAGTGTAGAGGTATTGTTGAAGATGTACTTTAGTGTAGAGGTATTGTTGAAGATGTACTTTAGTGTAGAGGTATTGTTGAAGATGTACTTCAGTGTAGAGGTATTGTTGAAGATGTACTTTAGTGTAGAGTAAGGGTGTAAAGGTACACGTATCCGTACCGAACCATTTCAGTACTGGACCTTAGGTTCAGTACGGCTGTATACCGAACGACTGCCCACCGGGGGCTGTTTTTTTTTCACAATCTAATATAATTACGTATTATAATTTTTCGATTTATTAATTTCAATATAGAATATTCGTAGGGCGGCTAGGTGGTGTAGTGGGCAAAGCGCTCGCCACCAATGCAGGAGATGCTGGGTTCGAGCCCAGCTCTCCGCATTGCTATCAGCTTGGCTGGTCGTTCATACTAATACAATTGGCAGTATTAGGGGGTGGGAAGCTGATGGGTGGGGATCGGACGTTGTGGACAGCGACTCCTACAGGTCGGTTGGTGCGCCTGCGCAGCAGAATCAGGAAGCGACGGGGGCGGCGTGTCCCTCCCACGCAGACCCCCGACGCTGAGAGATCGCGCTGTGCAGGTGAAAAGATGCGACGGCTGCTTCCTCGAGTACCGGAGCGACACGTGATGCAAGGCTTCGTCCACATTGTAGCCGGCTTGTAGGAGGCATGGCCTAACAGCGTTTGAGACAGGGGAGGGTAGAATTGGACGATACGAAATTGGGATGGGAGAAAAATAGAAATGGGAGAAAAAGTAGATAAAAAAAAATATATAGAATATTCGTTGACAGCCATACAAGTACAATTAGTTACTGCACACTACATCACCCCTGAGTGGAACATGGAAAGCCAAATTTCCCCCCACTGTACCGAAAACCCGTACTGAACCGTGACTTCAAAACCGAGGTATGTACCGAACCATGGTTTTTGTGTACCGTTACACCCCTAGTGTATAGGTATTGTTGAAGATGTACTTTAGTGTAGAGGTATTGTTGAAGATGTACTTTAGTGTAGAGGTATTGTCGTCATGGGGCTGGGTTTGGAACTCTCTGATGAAAGAAGCATTAGTTCGTTTTTTATATTTTATTTTAAAAGGGGGTCTATTTGAGGTGAAGTTGTACTTTATTGTAGAGGTATTGTTGAAGATGTACTTTAGTGTAGATGTGTTGAATATGTACTTTAGTGTAGAGGTGTTGTTGAAGGTGTACTTTGGATTTGTAGTATTTTGCTTAGTAGCAAGAAGTATCTTATGTCTCTTAATTAAGGCAAATAAAGTTACTATGGCTACATCACCTCAAATAGACCCCTTTTTAAAATATTAAAATAAAACATCAAAAACACACTAATGCTTCTTTCATCTGGGAGTTCCAAACCCAGCCTCATGACGACACTGAGAGGTCATGACCTCTCCTCTCTGCTCTTCCCTTCCAGTTCTGGGACACCCGCTCTCCCAACCCCATGATGTCACTGCAGATGCCAGAGAGAGCCTACTGTGCAGATGTGGTGAGTGACCATAGCATAGCATTTCCTGAGAAAGCCCAGGTCCCCGGCCTGCTGTCAGCCCATGAGCAACGTCTCATTCAAATCAGCCCTGTAGTTTGTCCAGATTGCCTGCGGACAGATAGAATCACGCAACCGATTGCATGATCAAACTAGGTTTCAGCCCCTGGTGGAGATAACGTTTTTGGACCAAACAGTTCTGGGGACTCCCTGAGAGGTACTACTAATTGAGTTTTTCAAGCATGTTAAAGTCCTGGAAATGTCATGGATAAAAATAAAATAAAATAACTGAAATCTGGTCAGGTTTTTAAAGAAAAGCATGGCTGCTAGTAGATCTAGTTACCCTTTTGAAGGAGTAATTACCTAAACAACGAAACATTTCCCGATTACACAACTCCTGGGGGATAGCTGTGGCTCATCAAAAGCTCTTTTCCTCGAAATATGCTCCATTGTTGTATTTGCCGTAGCCATTGCACTGTCGTGTCACGGAATAGCCATTGAGAAGTCATGGAACAGTCAGAAGTCATAGAATTTAATAACCAGAGATGTGTGTGTGAACCTTGATTCCCTCCTCTTGTTTGATGGATGCTTGGTCTCATGGAGTCATGTCACCCCCCTCACTGTCCAGGTGTACCCCATGGCGGTGGTGGCCACAGCTGAGAGAGGCCTGATCGTTTACCAGCTGGAGAACCAGCCCTCAGAGTTCCGCAGGATAGAATCTCCTCTCAAGCACCAGGTGAGTGGTTTAGGGCAGTGAGACGATGGCCATATACGAAGGTAGACCATCATGGATCCATGCGAAGGTCTGGATTTTTACTATGCTGTTGTCGACGATATTTACATGTTGTAAACAATATACATGAGGGATGCACCGATCAGACCTGGGCTTTGGGGTATCGGCCGATACCATTCATTACTTTAATTATAGATCATAGACTTGGACCGTCATTTTGGAGTCATTGCACAAAAAATATTGAGACATTTCCCCCAATAGAGAGTTAATGTGTCAAAAAAGCAGCAGATCAAGTCAATTTGCTTTGATTTCCTGCATGTTAGACGTGTTTCTTGGTATCGGATTTTAGTATCTGGTATCTGTGCATCCCTAATATACATACTGTATATCTTTGAGTTAGAGGTATCAGTATTTAAGCCTGGTATCGGTGCATTCCTAATATACATACTGTATATCTTTTTCTTTTTTTTTTAAATTTTTTCTTTTTAGGGTTTATGGCTTTTCTGGTCAAGCATGACCGACAGAAACAGGTTGAAATGGGATGTAGAGCAGGGGAAGACATTCTGAGAAAATACGGCGGGTCCGGGAATCGAACTCGTGTACCCCAGATCCGTGACGAGCACGGTTTTCCCCGACGCAGAAATAGCGCAGAGATATGCGGTGAGCTACGGGAGCTCCCCCATACGGGAGCGGCAAAGGGAACCGCTCCCGCCTACCTCCGGTCAATGGTCTCTAACTACACACCCTCAAGACCCCTACGCTCTGCATCTTCTGGCCGCCTCAGATCTACTCCTAACCAAGCTCCCGGAGGGTCATCAAAGAGAAGCCGCCTATTCTCAGTCCTTGCCCCACAATGGTGGAATGAACTACCCATCCCAGTTAGGACAGCCGAATCCCGTCCAATCTTTCGCCGTCGACTAAAGACTCACTTCTTTAACCATTATCTGAAATGATAAAAAAAAAGAAAAAAAAAAAAGAAAAAAATCTAACCCCGACTAACCTTACTGTCATGCACTTGTCCTAATAAACTAACCTACACTGTAACACGCAACACTTTGATGAACATTGTTACTCAGCTGATAGAGTTATACCCTTCTTGCTGTCTTGTCGCACAGAACTTGTAAGTCGCTTTGGATAAAAGCGTCAGCTAAATGACTAAATGTAAATGTAAATGTAAATGTATATCTTTAAGTTAAAGGGGACATATTATCAGGGTTTGGTACCGTTCACATTTTATTTTTTAAATTTTAAATGCTTTTCCTGATATTTTAGGTTTCTCTGCCGTGGTATCGTTTTAGAACCGGTATTGTGATACTTGGGCTACGTTTAGACGGAGAGAGTCTGAACAGAAACCGCAAAAGTCGTCTTGCGGTCTCACTTTTAATTTTGCGTTTAGACTAGTGTTTTGGGGTGGAATTCTCCGTGCAGACGAGGCTGTAACAACTCGAGACAACGGAGCCCCGCTGTCACACGATTGGCGCATATGTCACATGACGTGCTGTGAAGACCCGCCCTACTCTGCCTCTGATTCGCAGAGTGTGGGTGGGGAATGTCATTGGACCAAAGCAGAGTCACTCACAGACAGTGGGTCCAGTCATAATAGTTGTGATAGCCGCGGGACAGATTCTTGTGTATTTAAAAGTACTGCCAATGTAGCCTTCAGGTGATCGCCATGGATAGAATCAGACATGCTTTGTTTACGCTTCTAGGCTACTGGCGCATGCCTGTGATGTAAGCAGTAGGCGCGACGAGAGCCTTGACGACCGTTTCGTCATCGTTTTATGCGGTTTGACAGTTTAGATGAGAGCGCAAAGGTTTACCGTTTCTAGGAATTCCACCCTGGAAGGTGGTCTCACTTTTTTACGGTTTCACCCCGTAAAAACGCAGTTTCCGTATAAACGAAAGGCACATCTGAAAAAATATTTTTGCGGATTCACCTGCTAGCGTTTCCGTCTAAACGGGGCCTTAGGCTGGTATCGGTATCAAAGTAAACATCTTGTATTATGGCAACACTAGTCCTGGGTTGAACACGTTAAACAATCCCTGGTTTCAGAGACTCTTTTTCTCTCCCTCCCTATTTTGATTGTTTTTTCTTCTCTTCTCTTATCTGCCCCGTCTCCTCATACCGACGTGTACGTTGTCCTTGATAAAAATGCCTAATAAACGTGACCTTAGGGGTGGACGGTATGGTCTAAAATGTATATCACGGTATAATTTGAAGCATAGACGGTAACGGTGTATATCACAGTATCAGTGTTTCCGTTAGAATAATTTTTTTTGCCTGATGACATCCTCAAGGCATGTAGATTTATAATATTTTAACTTAAAACTAGGCTACTTTTGCGTATACAGTCATTATATTCCAAATAAAATAAGTCCCGAGTCGAGACTCCGTGCTGCTCCCAACAATCCCAATAGTATGCAACTGCAGAGCCGCAGAGTAGGGGCGCTTTCAGGTCCGGTCACAGGCCCGCTCAACAGCGCCCCCCACCCAACGGCTGAATTGCCAATGGCTGAATTGGAGTATTGCACTGTGCAATACACAGTGCAATACTCCAATTCAGCCATTGGCAATTCAGCCGTTGGGTGGGGGGCGCTGTTGAGCGGGCCTGTGACCGGACCTGAAAGCGCCCCTACTCTGCGGCTCTGCAGCTGCATTATGCTTCTCGCAGAATTCAGCATCCAGCTCGCGCTGCCCAGCCGTCAGAACACTACACACATATCATAATGTTCACAGCAAACTGTAGTTGATCACCAGGTATGTTTTATTAATGTAGAATAATTCATATAAGAAAAACGATAGGGAAATCTCTTACCTTTCTCCACTGGTTAAAAATGCCAGGAACTGAAATTGAAACTTGCTGTGCGCGGCGGTGATATGTGTTTATTATGAAATGACAATTGCGTGTTGACACGCCCACTGCGCGAAGCCTCCTAAATAACTTTTTCCAGTTTGCACATATCTATTATCTATGACTATCTATTATCTATGACTAAATTTGATTTGATTTATGACTAATTCTATCTATTTTTAGGGGCAAATGCGGAGTGAAATAGTTGCGCTGTGGTTACATGACGTCATTGCTATTTTAGAGCTGCTCTACCGGTTACAAGGTATAGTCAAAATCCATACCGTAGAGCAAATTCATACCGTTTATACCGTCCACCCCTACGTGACCTCTATTGTTTATGCATGAATGTCTTCTAACCTCATGGTGTCTGCCTTTGCCCTGCAGCACCGCTGTGTTGCCATATTCAAGGACAAGCAGAACAAGCCCACAGGTTTTGCTCTGGGAAGTATCGAGGGCAGAGTGGCGATCCACTACATCAACCCTCCCAACCCGTGAGTGGACGCGGTTTAATGGAATTATCAGGCTGCTCCATGTGGACTCTATGCAATACTAACCCATCCATTCTACATTTCTTTATTTTAGTTTATTATTATTTAATTACCCAGGGACAGTGCACATTAATCAACATCTTCAGTTTCCACATCAATGTAAATTTGCCAGAATTGGCTAATTAGCTAGTTTCCATCTGTAGTCCCTGCCTAACATGCATGTCTTTATGGTGTGGGAGGAAACCAGAGTATCTGGAGGAAACCCACGCAAACACAGGGAGAACATGCAAACTCTACACAGAAGGGCCCCCTGCTGGGGTTCGAACTCAGGACCTTCTTGCTGTGAGGCAGCAGTGCTAACCACTTGTGCCACGTGCCTACATTCTTTGCACACATCCACATGCACACACTCACTTTAAACATTCACCTTCAACATTCACTTTAGACACTTTGAACACTTTTCTTTAACACTACACCATATTTTATCTTTTTATTATTAAAATATTTGCACTACCTCATTTTTGCATTTGTTTGCATTTTGTACTTTAGTTTTGTATATTGTATATTTTGTATAGTGTTTGGTCTTTATTCTTTTAACTTTTTTACTGTATGAAGCACAATCTCTGGAGGCTCATACAGAACCAAGCATTTCACTGTAATGTACCTGATGTATGACAAATAAAACTATGAATTATGTTAAAGGTTAAAGGTGCAGTATGGAATCTCCCTGTGAAAAAAAAATATAGTTTGAGCATTTCTTTTGTTACATTATTGCTAGCTGCTGTATTGTATTTCAGGTAAATGATTCGTGGATGAAAAAGAAGGAAAGAAATTCCATAAACATGGTTGACCACCTGTCAAAAAAAAGTTTGTCTCATTGACTACTGTACATATTATTTTCCAAAATAGGGTCCCATGGTGGTTAGCGGAAGGGGAGGGTCTCAGTCTCCCATCATCTGGGAGTGAGGGTTCCGTTTCTCAAACTGCATTTGTGGTGTTCAACCCTAGTATATAAAGCATTGTTGAAGCTTTCCCAGAGGAGCTTTCTTTATTGATCCATCTCAATTCATGGTAACATTTTAGATGTATTTCAATGGTTGAAATGTTACACAATTCAGTGTACAATCATTTAGTACTGTAGTAAAATAGTTATTTTCTATTTCTATACGGTTAAAAAAAAACATGTATGTTTTGTATTTGTGTTTAGGGCCAAGGACAACTTCACCTTCAAGTGCCACAGGTCCAATGGAACCAACACTGCCACCCCACAGGACATCTACGCTGTAAGCTGACCTGGACGTTGAGCTATTCTGTCATAGTACATTTAAATGTAGTCATTTAGCTGACTCTTTTATCCAAAGCGACTTACAAGTTCTGTACGACAAGTCGGCAGGAACGGTACGACTCTTTCAGCTGAGTAACAATGTTGATCAAACAGTGTTGAAATTTGAGTGCTGCAGTGTTGAGTGCATACTAGTAGAGACATATTAGTATAGTATGAAGAGTGCATGATGGTAGAGGACAGTATTGTTGAAGAAATTAAAAAATTCCTTTTAAATGAAAATGTATGAATGTAAGTCTGCCACATCAGCATTGGCTGCAAGAGTTACATTTTCATCCATTTTCATAGTCAGCTTGGTTAAGATTAATCCGTTTTCATAGTCTGCTTGGTTAAGATTAATCCGTTTTCATAGTCAGCTTGGTTAAGATCCATCTGTTTTCATAGTCAGCTTGGTTAAGATCCATCTGTTTTCATAGTCGGCTTGGTTAAGATTAATCTGTTTTCATAGTCAGCTTGAAGATTAATCTGACAAATATGAATCATGGAATCTGTGCTTTATTTCAATGAATATTCATGTCCAAGTAATGGCATTTCATTAACACAAATGTGAAGGCACTCTGCAACCCACCCAATATTTGTATGTGGCACACATCAACTCAATTGATGGCTTATGGCTGTCCTCAACTAAATAAATTCTTAGTTGACCAATAGTCATAGGACATTGTTGACTAATCAACTCATTTCTAAAATTGTGTTTCCCACAACATGCAATCGTAAAGAAGGAGCTCTTAAATCTAGTGCCTAACAGAGACGTGCTAATCATCTTCCAGGAAATAACTTATTCAGTATGAAAAATAACAACATAAGAAAAAACACTAATCGACTGGAAAAGTCTTGATATATTAGGTAAATTGGTCTGTGTGGTCTTATCTCAAACCCTGCCCTCTTTTCTAGATCCTCCAATCGCAACCGTTGCCCTCAAGGTCGCTTTACGTAGGGGAAAAAACAAAACTAACAAACATGGTGGACAGACGCAACATTCAAAGTAGGGAAGTTGGAAGAGGTGGGTTTTGAGGAGTTTTTTGAAGGAGTCCAGAGTTGGGGCGTTGCGGAGTTCTGTGGGGAGGGAGTTCCAGAGGGTGGGAGCTGCCACGCTGAAAGCTCCGTCCCCAAAGGTCTGCAGTCTGGTTTGGGGAATGGAGAGCTAATCAGTGTCTGAGGATCGCAGGGACCGTGACTGAGTGAGGGGGTGGAGGAGGTCAGTGACATACTGAGGTGCCAGAGCATGGAGGGATTTGTAAGTTAAGGTTAATCAACTAAGACGGGGCAGCCCTATGGATGACATCAAGGTTTTGTGTTTTTTATATCCAATCTGAACTCTCTCCGTCAGGTGAACGCCATCTCCTTCCACCCCGTCCACGGCACACTGGCCACGGTGGGTTCTGACGGTCGCTTCAGCTTCTGGGACAAAGACGCCCGGACGAAGCTGAAGACCTCGGAGCAACTGGACCAGCCAATCACAGCCTGCTGCTTCAACAGCAACGGCAACATCTTCGCATACGCCTCCAGCTATGACTGGTCCAAGGTAAATGCCAATACACCACATGAATACACCTGCATATAAGCCATAGCTCTGTATGATAGATAATCCTACTCTTACTGTAGTTACGCTGCTGGCCAGTATGACTACTACCATACTGTCTTTATACCTGTATCACTGTACATATTATACTACAACTCTGTACATACATCTGATTAGCACTACACTCAGTAGTACTAATCGGTATATACCCAGTTTAATCACCTGTATATTGCTGTTGCACTTTACTGTTACATTTGCTCTCTGGTTGGATGCCAATTGCCAAAATAATTTTCGTTGTGCTGTATGATGACAATACATTTTAATCTAATCTAATGAATAGCTAAATCTGATTTGCTGATTATTTTGGGCAAGATTCAATATATAATAAAATGTCACCTGTTGGATTCAATACGATATGATTCATTTCAACGCATCTTTAAAGTTGAATATCATGTATAGGAATGTTACGGAACTGATTCGGTCAGCAGTAATTTAACAGGTGCAGTTTAAACCTCACCAAGGTATTCATTCACAGATTTATGTTTATAAAATAATAAATTATATTAATATATTGATAATCATTTTTACATATCGATGCAGATGGGTTTCCTCAATCATCACACTATGCATCATGCTGCTTCGGTTATAAAAGAAATAACCGAAGCAGCATGATGCATAGGTATGATAGAGGAAACCCATCTGCATCTAAGAATTTATTTAGTGGCTACTGGTTAGTGTGATAGATGGTGTTTTTTGACCCTCTTAACTGTCCTTGTGACAGAGCCACTAACCGGCGTTCCATGTGAATTCCCAGGGACACGAGTACTACAATCCCCAGAAGAAAAACTACATCTTCCTGCGGAATGCCGCGGAGGAGCTGAAACCTCGGAACAAGAAATGGTGAGCGAACGGGCAGCCGTTGTCTGTGACCCCTGGAGACGTCCTCTGTGACCTTGTGACCGGCTGGGGCCTCCTCCGGCATCCCGTGGTCCTTTGCACATGGGGATATAGACGCTGTTATCCTGTAGTGCTCAGGCTAGACAGTTGTTGCTTGATTTAATTCAGGCGTGTTTGGTTTGGGTTGTGAGATAGCAGTTTGAGTTCCTCACAAAAATATTTAATGGTGAGGTTTTTTTGCGGTGCATTCCTAATGTTTTTGACACACAGGAATTTACGTCAATCAGTAGATGAATACCGTAAATACAAAATTTAGACTCTTAATGCCAAGTTCACCATTATAGCCCTGATTTCCTTTAATCTTTTTGGACATCACTGACAAAAAGACGCAATTCTGTGTGTTCGCTATATTGACTTTGAACTAGTGAGGGACCGCGGACAGAATGAAGAAATTATTTTTCGAAAAGCTGTCTTTTTAAAAGCTGTTTTGAATCAGAACAAGGACATTATTCAACTGTTCCGCCTTTTGCAACATTCGCTGACCCCGCCGAGTTATTAGTGTCTCTATTGTCGGAAATCTGGGAAAAAACTGGGGGTGTGGACATTTCTCGATTCTAAGATGCATCGCGATGCAAACGTTGACTATTCAGCATCAATTCAGTGACGGAACATAATCGATTATTAAAATTGTATTAGCTAGCTTTTATGTTCTTTTACGTTAGCGTTAGCCGCTAACCCTGGAAAATGCTCAAAGCGACTCCACCACACCAGTTCCATTCGTGAGAAAAGGGGGTGGGTTATATTGACAAGGCTTGACAGCAGAGGTTCAAAGATAACTTCATATTTATTAGTTATTCGTTTCTTTATATCGGGCATCCAGTTTCCATCACCGTGTGTTCAACTGTGTTGACGTTCGAGTGTGACATCATCGCCTACGGCAGCTTACACGCTCAAAACGCAAACCGTAAACAAAACCCGGAGCGAACCAAGACTGCAGTGTGTACACAAACCAGAGGGGGGAGAGGGAGGGGGGGAGTTCGCACTCAAAGACGGAGCGAGGACGGAGTGAGGACGGAGTGGAGCACCTGTTCCTAATGAGAAAGCCCCCTGAGTTAAAGCTAGCTCTGGTCATGCATCCACTCAACTCATAGAAAATACAGCATCAGGCTATTCTAAAAGTATTGATATTAATACTGATACTAATAAAAAAGAGTATTGGACCGTTTTTAACAGCTGGGTATCGAGATACCTTTCTAGTATCTAATATATCATCATGCAACACTAGTAAAGACATTTATTTTGACATTCTGATTTAAGAACTCTAAATAAAAGTTAATTTATCTGACTGCTTGTATTAATTGATGAAGAAGTAGCCACGTGCAGTAATATAGATTATAAAATTGAGGATGTAATATATTATTGAGCTGCATCAAGATGCATCGTAGAATCGAATCATGGACCGCTGAATCGTAACCGAATCGTGAGGCCAGTGAAGATTCACAGCTCTAGAAATAACTAGCGCATTAGAGTGCGGTTGACAAGTTGGCTTTGTTCTCCGCTAGCTCTTCCTCTCGGAAGAAAAAGAGAAACCACTAAAACCTTGCCTGGTGCTTTTCTCCACTGTATTCCTTTGATCAAAAACAATACCTTCATGAGCAAAACCTGCATCACTTCTTCTCACGTGTGTTTTCGTGACAAAACACAGTTTGGAGAATCTAGTGTACATCCCCATCACTGATCACACTGTGTGTGAAACCACAACGACATCACTCACAGTGACTTCAAGATCCATGATTGAGTTGTATAGTGTGAACAACACATACGACATCCGATGTGTTAAGTCGTGTAGTGTGTAGGCTGCTAATTCTCAGTTAATCAAGCTTGATTTTAAGTATTCACACAGTGTAGGTGCTGGTAAAAACAAGGGACATTTTTTATTTTTTTTTAGACAACAATATTCGCTTAAACAAATCGTTTTCTTTTATACATTTAACGACTATTTGAATATATATAAAAAATCTATGCTCATCCCTAGTATCTGCTGAAGAGTGCGATTATGTTGTCTTGTTCTGTGGGAAAAGGGACAAAATAAACAAAGCATAGGATGTTGTTACAGTGGCTGTGTTTGACTGACGCCTCCCTCCTGTCCTCAGATCCATCTGTTGTGGGGAACCTGCTGCTTTAGTGTCAACGCTCAAGACAGAGACGCCTTCCCTTTGGCAAACCACCTGGACCAATGGCGGGGTTTCGCATACCGTGCATGGACCAATCAGAAGGGCCCCATCCCAGCCTGTGGCTGATGACAGCTGTGTGATTATTGGTCTTGTAGGTCATTGTAGACAAGGGGGAGGGGCCTTAACTTGTCCTTCATCTTGATGTTTTTCTCTTTTTTTTTTTACCATTGTGTGCAGCTCTTTATTTTTTTACACCGTTCTCCAAAGACTTTGCGTTCTCTCTCAATTGATTTGCTGTTACTCCTGTGGTGTAGCTTCAATAGTGAAATTGAAATGTTAAATAAATACCTATGCGCATACTCTTAGAGTTTTACACGTTCATTCCAACTTTGAGGAAATCAACAGGATATTAGAGGAATCTGTCGATGTCGCTGTATAATTTATTTGTCAGGGGAATTACTTTACAAATCTGTATTGTGCATGCCTTACCATGGACCAGCATCTCATATTACAACTACACAACTATCAGTTCACATCGGTCTCTCCTTTACATTGGAACTTTCACAGGATGAAATTGATAAAACAAAAAATCTTTGAGTCAAACTGTATCACTATGATTCTTCCTGTGTGTGTGTGTGTGTGCGCATGTTTTAATCCAAATGACCAGAAGGTGGAGTATTGTGTTTCTTAGAGCAGGATACCCCCTTGTCTGTCATGATCCAGATAAGTACTGAGAGCCCAGGGCAGGCAGGCCAGACATCATCAAAGCATGACAGTTGGATATCCCCCCCCCATCCAGGTAAGGCTTTGGAAAAGGGGGATGTGTCGGTAGGATATGAATTGGGGGGCCAGCGGTCGTCTACATTCACATTTACATTTTACATTTTTAGCTGACGCTTTTATCCAAAGCGACTTACAAGTTCTGTACGACAAGTCATCAGGAAGGGCACAACTTGTTCAAAGGCCCCTGGTGTGAGAAGTGGGCCTTGTGAGAGAGGAGAAGGTGTGAATGAAATGCCTCTTTATTGAGGTCATTAGGGTGTCGTCTCCCTGTCAGGCCTGATCCTGGACACTTAGCACTGCAGAGGACCTCCAAGGCACAGAGGACGCCGTCCTCTGATTCCTCTTAACTTCCCTGCACCCCCTCCTCCTTTTCCACCAGTTTCCAAGACTACAGCCTCTTGTACTGAATCGTCCCATGGGCTCAGTTCCCCTTTAACCCTTTCATTGCCACACTACCAACTGGTTAACCCTTTCACTGCGACAATACAGAAGGTTAACCCTTTCACTACCACACGACAAAGGGTTAACCCTTTCACTACCACACTACAGAAGGTTAACCCTTTCACTACCACACTACAGACTGTTAACCATCTAGTGTGGTAGTGAAAGGTTTAAAAAAAGAAATAGATTTTTTTGTTTTTTTTTCAATTGAGACAGTAGGAAGGCTTAGACGGAGACGAGAGTAGGGGAACCAAGAGCCCAGCCACCCAAACCACAAACTGTTTGAGCGCACGCCGCCTGGCAGACGGTACCGCAGTGAGCACCTTATGTGACTTATACACCACACAAGCACACACACTGCTGCTAACATATACCTTGTATTGTATAGTTTGTATAGATGGAATATATGTTGTTGTATTATGTCTAGTTTATGGTTTTAGTTTATAGTTATTTATAGCTTATTAGTTTTATAGTTATAGTTTGTATAGAATATGCATTGTGTATTATGTTTACAAATCTATGGTTGAGGAGCTGGGAAAAACAAGCATCTCATTCTTTTCATGCTGTGACAATAAAATAATCAGAATCTGAGGAGAGAAGGTTCTGGTGGGATCCACTCCTATGGCCAGCTGGATACATGTGGTTCCACAGGCGGTGGGTGGGGTCTCGACCACAGCATCGTCTCTGGGTACTGGTCAGTACCTATTACTAACATCTCAAAACGCCCTGTCTCTCTTTTAATACGTTTTCCAATCGTACTTGACAAGTTGGCATTGAAATCACTGTCGAAGGGGAGTCTCGCATCACTAAACGGTCCTCATCTGAGGGGAAGCTGGCGGGAAGTTGCTTTAGGGCTGAGTCTGACACAAGACTGGTCTTGAGCAAGGTCAAGCTACGTTTATCAGTTCTACTTGTTGGGGCTTGTTCTATACAGATAGCCCAGACAGATGAACGTTATTTTACAGACCAGCATATCAATTGGTGTTAAACGTTCCTGGTCATGTTGAAACTTTATGACTCGTTGTAGAGGAGCATGTGTAGACCATCTACGTTATGTTCCAGGGCCTGGCAGGGTTTATGGCCGGCCACAACGCTCCTCTCCAGAGAGCATTACGACTGCTTGAGCAAATAAGAGTCATGAGCTTCAGTACACACTTGTTGTCATGCTTGTAATCAAACATAAGCTAAACATTTGTTTTATGACATGGTGATGATAAAGGGCGCCTTGCCTGGGCGGGCCTGACATTTAATATGTGCTTGATTGATTGATTGAAAACTTTATTAACAGATTGCAGAATGGGTACAGTACAGTACAGCTCAATACACACGATTGTTAAAGGGATGCAGATCAGAGAAAGACTTTCGTCTGGTTTACATCAGGGTCCCCCATTTTCAATTAATCATAGCCATATTTATACCCATTCATTCAATTCATCATAAGTATTATGTATAATACAGCTAAGTATAGCTGTATTAGATATATATATATATCATTAATATATTGATATTCATATAATGTAATGGTTTCCTTCACAGTTTTCATAAATTGTCTGACAATGGTGATGTCTCTATATATAATGTATTATGTATATTTCATTCTTGCCAGGAGTTACATTGATATACTTTGAGGTTCCGTTTGTAGCTTTTTGCCTTTATGATTTTTTATTCACAAACATCCAAATCAAACAGGCAGCCGTGACCATAATTCCCTCATTAATGCCGGAGTGATACAATTGTAACATGTGCCCGAGGCGCGCTTTTCGCCTGTACAGTAGTGGCTTTTCTTTGTGTTGTAAAGGACAAAAGCAGGTGCAAGAGACGGCTTGTGGGCGGGCGAGTGGGCGGGGGCTCCTCGCGCCTCGTCACTCCGCACCGACGCCGATAGGCCGAGAGCGGAGAGTAGGCGTAGCCCGTCTCTCGGAGTATAAAAACCTCCCGGAACAATTTTTTTCGCAGCGGCAAAGAAGCGACCGGTTTTTGACGTGACTGCGCGACTTGAAGCGGCGAGCGAGAGACTCCCAGATGTCACCGGGTCGGCAGCAGAACTTGCAGGACTGCGACGCAAAAGCGGAGTCGATATAGAACTCAAGGAAAAGTAGACCGAAATAATCACCGCTCGCGCTGCCTTATTATTATTATTGCGACTGGAAAGTTCTCAGTGTTTCTATTCGAGTCAACTGGTCTCGTCTCGCCTCTCTCCCGGCTGACCGATGCTCCTGCACCAGTACATGAACGGAGCCCTGGAAGTCATGCATCCCTCCGCGGTGCAGAAAGACACCACGTTCACCAAGATCTTCGTGGGCGGCTTGCCTTACCACACGAACGATGCCTCGCTGAGGAAATACTTCGAAGCCTACGGGGACATAGACGAGGCGGTGGTGATCACGGACCGACAGACCGGCAAGTCGAGAGGATACGGCTTTGTGAGTAGTAACCGTTAATACCAAGTCACCCACCGCCACCACGAGATGTGTGTCATGAGATTACAGGACACGGCAGCGTCTCTGCCGCCAGACTCCACTTCGTGACGAGAGGTCACAAGGCCACGTTTCTGCAGCAAGCAGTGTGTTCGATCTCCAAAAACACGGTGGTTTTTGTAATATTGTCTGCATTCAGCCATGTTTCTGGTGTGCTAAGACTTCCACATTGATGCCAGAGTTGCTCGCTCCCCTCGGCCACAACCTATTATTTATTGTAGTTCAGATCGTCATTAATTAATAATAATCCTCCACAGAGGTTTACAACAACGCGCGAATGCATCGACGTATATCTCACGTTTGCCCACCCCGGCTGTTATTTTAGCGTAACGAGGAGGACGAGGGATCACACATGAGTTAATGGCCGAACTAAGACGATTATATCGCAAACATATGTCTAATGTTGTCTTCCCCCCTAACCCGCAAAGTAGCACCTCTTCGGCTCTGCTGGTCCGTGAACAGCCCGTCTGTCTGGGGCTCTGATCCTCCTCGCTGCTGGCTTTATATGGTGCTGCTTTCTGGACACCTTGCTCACAGTATCAAGGATCTGAGCGTCCATACGATTTTTAGATCTTAAAAACTTCTGCGAGTAATTTTCCCCAAGTGTTGTTGTTAGGACACATCGATCTGGCCCTGCCCCCCCCCCCACAGACACGCACTTCGTCCATAAGATAACAAGGGATTTCTCAGCAGGTCCTTCTTTGCCATACCACCAGAGAGGAGAAATGCACAGAGTTAGAAGTTTATTACCAGGTTGTCTATAGACTAGAGTCCTCCACCCCATCTGATTTCAGAGGGTGTATGTGTGCTGCTGGGGGGGGGGGGTATTAGAACTTGATCCTGTGCTAAGTTGTTTCTTTCAGTCCTATACATTATCTATTGAAAGCACCCCGAACAACTTGACTCGCAATGAACTTTCCATCGACAGGCTATCCCCGTCATGGGAACGATAAAGACACCCATTCTCTCTTGACACAAAGGACAGAAGCTGCACAAGAAATGCAAATATTTAGCAGAGCCTTGGAAAGACACATCAGCAGTTCCACACAGCAGCCCAAAGATGGGATGGAAAACTGTGTCTGTGTGTGTTTACCTCTAACCTCTCTATTGTAAGACAATTGCGCTGAGTGAGTGTTTGCACATCAGCTCTCTTAAGCTTCGGGAAGAAAAACTTCCCGACCTCGTGCCTCACTGCCTCTGGTGTTTCAGGTTTGACTGGCTTTAGGGATGTGTGGGTGCTGAGAGAGAGAGAGAGAGACAGGTGCTTCTGGGCCATAAACACCATGTTGATGTCGGGGGTTGAGGTGTTGTTGGGTGGGGAGTTTCTTTTTTAACGCACTCCAGAGGTGGCTTAAAACAGAACCCCCTTCAGCAGGGCTCCCACAGTGTAAACATCTGTGTTCACAACACTGGGGCCCTGGAGTGGCTCCTTTTTTACAGATTCTTCTTCTCCTCCTCTTGTCTGAAGAGGTTAATCAGGCCATACGAGACAATGGCCTACATTCACATCACAAACACTTCCTCAGGTGTGGGAACCCAATGGAGTTGGCGGTGAAGCAGAAGGCCTTGTCTAATGCCCAGAGGGGGAAATGAGGAGGGGGGGCTGACTACTAATAGTCCCCTTAATATCTCCTCTAATTGGATAAGCTCCTTGTTATTGTTCCCAGATCCACATTTCAGCAGGTCTGCTCCTGGTTAATGCTGCCGTTTAATGGCTGACTGAGTGGTTAACTAACCCAGTGTTGATTGTGGGTAGTTCCCCCAACACGGTTGGTTGTTTCCTCGTCTGTTGAGAAAGGGGAATCTGAACCACGCTAAGCTCTGCATTTGTTGTGATGACGGATCAGAAGGGCCCGTTTTTTGTTTGCCCCCCCCCCCCACACACTTGTTGTCGTGCATCATGATAGAGGGGTTGACACGACCCCCGACCTCAACATGGTTAAGTTAACTCGACTGATTTGATTTCATTGGGTTGACGATGGTGGGATTTTTGTATGGGAGGGGAATCTTTGATCTGACGATTCGATTTAGATTATTGGGGGGGTCACTGTTTCAATAAAATTTTAAATGAGATTAGTTCAGATTACTGAAACAAGCACGGTCTTCATTATGGGCTGAATTGTGCCATAATCAAGTGGCTTTTCAGGGGGGGGGGGCTAAATCACCTTGGTTGGTTGTCGTGGTTACGTCGTAAACCTTTGGCAGTGATGAATCAACATAAAATGGCTACCGAATCTCAATAACGACAACGAACGAAGCAAGAGTGACATAGAACCTGCATATCAAACACGATTTTGTCCTTTTTTCTCTTTTTTTTCCCCAAAGGAAATGTTTAGTTTTTTCCCTTTACGACATGGCTGATGTGTGGTTTGTTACTCGCCAGGTGACCATGACGGATCGAGGTGCGGCAGAGAGAGCCTGTAAGGACCCCAACCCCATCATCGACGGGAGGAAGGCTAACGTCAACCTGGCCTACCTGGGCGCCAAGCCGCGCACCATGCAGACTGGTGAGGAGAACATGGGTCAGAACAACATCTATATTACTTTCTTTCTGCACACATTTACATGTAGTCATTTTAGCTGGACGCTTTTATCCAACGTGACTTGCACATTCCATATCTATCCATATCGAATGTAGTCTCTCTTCTCACGGGGCATTTAAAGAATAAATAAATAAAAAAGACCCCATTACTTGTGCATTTAGAAGTGTTGTTGTGTGTGTGTGTCTCACCACTCAAGAGGCCACATTCTTCTCTATGGCTCATGGTAATATTGGCATGTTTTGAAACAAGTCCCGTCTCTGTGCGCCTCTCTCTCCACGCCCTCTGTGCATTGTTCGGAGGCCCTCCTCTGTAAATGCAAATGTGCGCCTCTGACCGACGGCTTCCCTTGTCTTCCAGGCATCTCCCTGCAGCACATCCACCCAGCGCTGCTCCAGAGACAGTACGGGTAATTATCACACTATTCTGCTTCTGGTCTCCTCGGGGTTATTACCTCTCTGTGAAGTCTTGACTGTCTGTTTTGTATCCGTGTGCCGTTCCATCGCAAGTACCCTGTTGTCTGTGGTTTAGATTGTGAGAATTAGATCAGCAGATGTTTGTTTTTTTGCCTCGAGAAGGGCTATAATCAAACCGGGGAAAACACGGCAGACTCCCACCTGTTTGCGGCCGGTGTAGGTTGAGTAGAGAGCTGATGACTCATTAACCCTTTCACTGCCACACTACAGAAGGTTAACCCTTTCACTACCACACTACAGACGACTAACCATCTAAGGGTTAACATTCTGTAGTGTGGTAGTGAAAGGGTTAGTCAAGTCAAGAGGTTTATTTGTCACGGTATACAATGAAATGCGGGGGGTCTT
Organism: Notolepis coatsorum; assembly: GCF_963971535.1. Taxonomy (NCBI): domain Eukaryota; kingdom Metazoa; phylum Chordata; class Actinopteri; order Aulopiformes; family Paralepididae; genus Notolepis; species Notolepis coatsorum. The sequence goes on along the minus strand of NC_140170.1, from coordinate 161,958,648 downwards.
GCCCGCAACGATGTGCATAATACAATAGTAATATATAATAGAATCCAATAGAACGACATTGTGCATAAAACAAGTAAACAAAGTAGGGCATATCGGTATATGTACATGAGTTATTTACAGAGCATGGTAGGACATGCTAGGTCCTGTGGTAGTGCAATACACTGTTAGCTACGGATGAGGCACCGGGTCTTTATGTACACTGCTATACAATGCTATATTATACAATCTCAAGTTATACTATTCTTAAAGTGACCTTTCCTTTTGTAAAGTGTAGTTAACCCCTTGACGTGTGGCAGTGAAAGGGTTAACCTTCTGTATTGTTGCAGTGAAAGGGTTAACCCTTTGGTAGTGTGGTAGTGAAAGGGTTAAATCTCTTATAAGCTGTTTTTTTTTTTTTTGTGTAGATCCGTAGTGACAGACAGGCAGAGGTTGTGTTTCTAGGCAATAATATAACCTTTACACTCTCAAATCATTTGGATTGACCGCACAAGTGCACATATTTTGGTTTATAAAACACTTTTCATTGTGACCTTGAATAATTATTGGTGTGAAAGCTTGTGTTTTTAAGTACATGTGGTAACTGCTTTCTGTGATATTGGCACATTGTATGTATGTATGTAAAACGTGTTTTGAAGGGGGCGGGGTGTAGTGGCTGGAAGGTTGCAGGTTTGCAGGAGCTAATGTGCTCACCCCCTGTCAAAAGTGTACTTGAGCAAGGCATTGAATCCCTACCTCCTCCGGGGTGCTTCAAACTGCTGACCCTGTGCTCTCACACACCGCTGGTAAAATCCTTGCACGTGTCTCAGAGGAATGTGCAATGAAACAAATTCCAAACTACTTAATAGAGCGACTGTGTAAATTCCCTGCAAATTTTTGTTGGGTCACTCACTTTGTATGAGGAGTCTCCCGGCTGTTGGGTCTGGCTGACTGGGTTCTGGGACACTGCTGGAGGGTGAGCATTTTATCTTGGCAATTTGACGTGTAGTTGATGATCTGACTAGAAACGGTGAGGGGGGGGGGGGGCGGGGGTTTCTACATTTAAAGTTAACGACAACAAACTGAATTTAGTTGGGTAGCTCTTCGTCTTGTTAAAACATCATCAAACGTTCATTTGGATAGTCATCTTGCATTTAGTCGTTTAGCTGACTCTTTTATCCAGAGTGACTTACAGGTTGTGTACAACAAGTCAGCAGGAAGGATGCAACTCTGGCAGCTAAGGGTCAGTAACGGTCAAATAGTGTTGAAACTTGGGTGCTACAGTCTTGAGTGCATAGTAGTAAAGACATATTATCATAGTAGATGGTAATATAGGCATAGTAGATTACTTTATTCTCTATTCCCTATTAACTTCTGTGATGATGATGATGGAGCTTAGAGAGGTCAACTTTCACCAAAACCAGCAGGAACCAGGAACTTGTCCAGTCATGTTCTGCTAGTTGGGAGGAGGGGGGGCAGAAAGTCCCTCAGTGTCCATGTTCTCATTACCATAGTAACGGTGCATGGCGGCGCCCCCAAAGCGTGCAGCAGACAGTGTGCTGCTTGGTGGCGTAAGTCTGACAGGTGCTGGCTCTTATTACAGCCCTTTACACCCACTTAATCTCCCGTGACCAGCCACAGCAACTGACGGACAGGGGGGAGAGGGGGAGAGTTACAGAGCACCTGTCTGCTTGCCTCCCGACCCCCCTCTCTTCTCTGTAGGCTAGTTGACAGACGCAGGCCCTCTCTCTTCTCTGTAGGCTAGTTGACAGACGCAGGCCTCTCTCTTCTCTGTAGGCTAGTTGACCTACGCAGGCCCTCTCTCTGCTCTGTAGGCTAGTTGACCGACGCAGGCCCTCTCTCTTCTCTGTAGGCTAGTTGACAGACGCAGGCCCTCTCTCTTCTCTGTAGGCTAGTTGACAGACGCAGGCCTCTCTCTTCTCTGTAGGCTAGTTGACCGACGCAGGCCTCTCTCTTCTCTGTAAGCTAGTTGACCGACGCAGGCCCTCTCTCTTCTCTGTAGGCTAGTTGACAGACGCAGGCCTCTCTCTTCTCTGTAGGCTAGTTGACCGACGCAGGCCTCTCTCTTCTCTGTAAGCTAGTTGACCGACGCAGGCCCTCTCTCTTCTCTGTAGGCTAGTTGACCGACGCAGGCCCTCTCTCTTCTCTGTAGGCTAATTGACCGACGCAGGCCCTCTCTCTTCTCTGTAGGCTAGTTGACCGACGCAGGCCCCCTCTCTTCTCTGTAGGCTAGTTGACCGACGCAGGCCTCGCTAAGACGAGCGGCACACAGCTGGTCTTTCTTTCTTTTGAGTGTTTCGGTCTCTCTTCCAGCCCAGAAAAGCCCCCTCGACAACATGTGGTGTGAGGACGTCTTGGGGAAGATGTGGGGTTGTGGCCAGTGATGGAGGTGTGTGTGTGAGAACATTGCTGTGGTCAGCACAGCAGCTCCTCTGTGGGTGCAGGGTCAATGAGGTCAGGGACACTGTTTTTATGAGGACGGACGGGAGGATGGGTTGGTCGTGTTATCTGGGGCTGTTTGCAGACTTGTACACTCTACTTTCTCATCTCATGTCTCGGGCTAGCTGCCATATATACATACAGGATCATTTCCATTGATTGTTGATGGATTTTCTTTTTTGTGGGGTAAACGATGCTTTGGAAGTGTTGTGGGGTTAAAAGATGGCCTGGAAGTGTTGTCGTGTGAAAAGCTAACCACAGAAGTTCTAACAACCGTCACAAAACGTCAACCCATGTTCTTTTCCCCCACCCACCCTTTTATTTTTATAAAATGTTTTATACATTTTGCGGGTTTATTTTTGTTTGCGGTTTGCATTAGCATCAGCGACCCCAGTCAAGATGGCGACCAGCGTCCGTAGTGCATAGGAACCGTCTTGTTTTCCCCTTTTATTTTCTCCCAGTGCCTGTGGAGGGTAGAGGGAGAGAAGAGCGACTTATGTTTTTGTGTTTTTGTTTTCTTCTCGGGGGCACGCCATCGTTCCTATCGAGGTGTCAAGGAGCGATTAGGACCCACTGAAAACTGACACCTGTGTGAGAGCAAAGGGACGAGGCAGGAGGAGGTGGAGGAAGGGGGGGGGGGGGGGGTTGCTGTGTTGTGTGAGCAGGGAGCGGGATCTGGTCAGGAGGGAATGGGAGAAGGAGGTGTTGGGTGGGGGGGGTGGGGGGGGGGTGTCTTGGGGCTGTATATGTCGGTAGAGGCCTAAATGCTTAATGAGGCAGCACTCTCACTCGAGGAGACACACCTCTACAGGTGTCAAAACAAAAGGCACCTCTTTTTCTTTTGTCTTTTGTTCTTTCTTTCATAGTTTTCCCAGAATTTTTTAAACGCTCCCCCCCCCTCCCCCCTACGGTTGATCTGATGGGAAGGAAGAGCAGCATGGGGCCCTTGACATGCCAACACCGAACAAACCGCTTTCACACAAGGCCCAGAGTGGCATCTGTGTTCACAATCAGAATCGGAAAGGTCTTTATGGCCAAGGAAGCTTGCACATGCAAGGAATTTGTCTTGGTCAATTGGTGCGTCAACATTGACAGACGGTTAAAGTAAAATAAAATGGAATATATAAACTAAATTAGAATAAAAATACAATATAATTATAAAATAGGACTGGCTGTACAAATGTGCACGATTATCTCTTTTGTAAATATTTAGCTCTGTATTTGAATCTTAACTATGGTTTTTGGGTTGTTCTAGTTCATTATTCCTCAGCTGCTGTGACTGAACGATTGATTCTGATGTCTGTGGACTATTCTAGTCCTCTAACACACGGCAGACCGGTGAACACACTGTATTCACCAGTGTCGGCAGACTGAATTCTGCGCTTTCATATGTAGGCTAATCACTTTCCATTTACATCTGTGAAACACGGGAGACCGCTTTATTTGTTTCAGCAAAACATTGGAACACTCTTGCGAGTAAGTTTACAGAAGACAAATCCGCTGCCAAATCGGATGATCTGTGGGGAGCGGGACGCTCTACATGCCTCAGTGCTTGGTGAGATTCCACTGTGTAGCCTTGCCCCTCTTCGCTCCTGTAATTCAGCCACTGACGTGCTGTTGCCTGTGTATTATTCCCAGCGTATCGCAAACCATTAGTTTCTAGCTTTGTTTTATTTGTCAATGTACATTACAGTGAAGGAGTCCCCTAAGATTGTGCGTCATACAGTAAAAAAGTAAATTGAATAAAGACAAAACACTATACAAAATATGCAATGTACAAAACGAAAGTACAAAATGCTAATGTACCAGTCGCCCTCTCGACCCACCGTCACCCGCGCACCCGCTGGCCGTGAGTACAGAACCAGCTGACCTATGATCTCCAGTCGTCTGCCCTCCTGTCCCACAATGCCGTGCTGCCTGGACACTCGTTGTCAGAAACCGGCCCCAGGAGATCGCTGTTCTCTTCAGCCTTGTGTTCTCTTGTCTGTCTTTCCCTGTCTCGTCTCTGCATGCGTTCTCTTGCTTGTCTTTCCCTCTCGTCTCTGCATGCGTTCTCTTGTCTGTCTTTCCCTCTTGTCTCTGCATGCGTTGCGTTCTCTTGTCTCTCTTTCTCCGTCTTTCCCCCATCTCTCTTTCTCCGTCTTTCCCTCGTCTCTGTATGCGTTCTCTTGTCTGTCTTTCCCTCTTGTCTCTGCATGCGTTCTCTTGTCCGTCTTTCCCTCGTCTCTGTATGCGTTCTCTTGTCTGTCTTTCCCTCTTGTCTCTGCGTGCGTTCTCTTGTCTCTAACTGAATGGTGAGCGTAAACAGGGGTTCAGCAGCATCTCCTCCTCGTCGCCCCGCAGGCTGTGGTTGTTTCCTCCCGTTGGCCGCTGTAACGGACGGCCCGCGTCGGGATGACTTGATTACTGCAGAGGTCGAGGCAGACTGCCTGCAGCCGCACACGCACACACACACTACCAAGACCACAGAGATGGAGGAAGGCTTATTATACATCAGAATCGGAATCGGAAAGGTCTTTATTGCCAAGTAGTTTTCACATGCAAGGAATTTTGATTTGGTCATCTGGTGCGACATTTACGGACGGACAATTACGGTAGAATAAAATAAAAGGTAGAATGAGATTAAATGGAATATGAAGTAGAATATAATTGTAAAATAAAATGGGCCAGGGCTGTACAATTGTGCACAATGTGGTCGAGTATATACACTAGAATAAAAAAGGTACAATTGAGCAGTAATGTGCAAAAAGAATGAACCGTGAAGTATGAACAAGTGTGTTTATAATATACAACAATACATGTTACAGACATGTATATGAATGTAGGCTACATATGCCCCACAGCCCTATATGTGTGGTCATCTTTTGAAGGCTGTGTGTGAATGCTTCTTTGTCAGTAGCACGGCGAGGGCAGCGTGTAGGCTGTGGGCGGATGGGGGTTGCCTGCACTTGCTTTATGCCTAGTCTACTAGTTACCAAGTCAATCTCGGCTGCACTGTGTGTGTGGAGGGAGGGAGGAGGGGCTGCTTCTAGCACTCTTCCTCTTCAGTTGGCGTCTGTCCCAGTCTCTCTTTACATGGCTGTACAGTCCTGTTCCCTGCCTGTAATGTGCCCCAGTGCGACTTCACCCCCTCCCCAGTGCTGACAAACAGGTCTGATGTGTTGGTGAGTTGGCAAATGGCTGTCGCCAGCTCTGTTGTAGACGGTTGATTCCCTGAACAGAGGGTTTACTGTGTGCGTGTTTGTGTACACGCCTGTATGTTTAATTTGATATTTATTGATTTGATTTGGGCCCCTTCCGTCAAGTCATGGAATTTGAAAATTGTGTTTTTTTTTTTAATATATTGTTTCTTTGGTGTTTTTAAGCCAGTGAAGTGTCTCATGTTACCAACTGTCTGCTGCAAAATCTAGTAATTTTTTTTAAGAACAAAAAAAAAAGGAAATGCTAGACAACATTTGAAAACACTGTTGCCTACAAATTTGTCATAGACCAACGGCTGTGATGGAGTAATGGAAACATTTATTATTGGCCAAATACAATGAACGCACAGACGGTTTCTTGTTGGCAAAGGAGACATAAGAAAAACTTGCCAAGTTCCATAGTTCACACACAGAGACAGCAGAGCAAACAATAGACAAGTGATACAAGAGACCGTATCCCTCTCTTTACATGTAGTACTGTAATATGTACATTAGTGTCATTGTGTAGGAACCCTGTACTGTCATGAACTAACCAGTAACCACCACTATCCTCTTCCATGGTTACTCTACCAGCTGACCAGGGCACCGGCACATGGGGAGCGAAGACACCCGCAGTGCAGGACTCGTTTGAGGCCCTAGTTCCAGGGGCTGGCTTGTGTCTGCTGCGCCCTCAACCACCACAGCCAGACCCCCCCCCCCCACTCTCTCTCTAAGGTGCCAGTTGATGGCTCGAGAGTGCTGTGTTGTGTGCTGTGATGGATTGAAGTGGCTTTTTTTCTCTTTTTTTTTATCTCTTATCTCTGTGTGATATGAAGAGTCGCTGCTTATTCTGGAAGTGTGACTCTTCCTATTATGGCATGGTTTGGGGTTTGCGGTGGTGATCTTCGTTGCTGGTTTGAAGGTCAAGTTTGACGGGGGGTTGGGGGAAGTTTAAAAGTGTGTGTGACCTGACATCCCTACCCATGCATGCCCCCCCCCCCCTCCCCTCTTTTCTTTTTGCTGTGTCGACAAAACGGCTGCCTCTCAATGCTCCATTTCTTTTTCTTTTTTTCTTTTTTCCTAATCTGACGAACCATGAGACCCGCTATTTAGTCGTTACAATTCGGTTCCAAGTAAGGAAGAACACGTCTGCAGTATTGAGACGCAGCCCAGGGAGTGTTGTGTTGTTGTGTTCAAAAGTGGTATTTGTTTGGGTGTTTCTGTCTCACTATGACCCCCACCCCTGTTCTCAGTGTTGTGTGTGGGCGTTCTTTCCTTGGATACCCCCCCCCCCCCCAGTCTTGGTATCATGGGGGTAAAGGCTCTGAAACCAGGCATCCTTACATCTCTCTTTATATGGCACGGCTCCCCCAGCCCCCCTGAGAGCTGCAGACCCAGGAGAGTTGCTCCCGGTCGGTAAAAATAGTCTCCCCTCCCCTCACAATTTTCCCTTCTCTTTCCTTATTTTTTTTCTCTCGTCTTCATTTCTTCCCTCTCAGTCTGTCACTCGTATGCTCTCATCTGCTTTCATCTCCCCCTGTCTCTTTCTCTCTGTTTTTCTCTTGTTTCTCTCTGTCTGTCTCTATCTTGCCCTCTGTTTCTGGATGTAGTGAATACAAAAAGAGGATGTTGTAGAGAACGACCCAGAGACCTTAGCCCAACCCCTGAACCGCCCCAAGCCCTGAAACGCTTAACCCCTGAAACGCTTAACCCCTGAACCGCCCAAGCCCTGAACCACCCAAGCCCTGAAACGCTTAACCCCTGAACCACCTATCCCCTGAACCACCCAAGCCCTGAACTGCCTAATCCCTGAAACGCTTAACCCCTGAAATGGCTAACCCCTGAACCACCCAAGCCCTGAAACGCTTAACCCCTGAGATGCCTAACCCCTGAACCACCCAAGCCCTGAAACGCTTAACCCCTGAGATGCCTAACCCCTGAACCACCCAAGCCCTGAAACGCTTAACCCCCTGAAATGGCTAACCCCTGAACCACCCAAGCCCTGAAACGCTTAACCCCTGAGATGCCTAACTCCTGAACCAGACCAGCAGTGGGTACAGAATGGACGGATGCGAGAGGCATATTGGCACTGGACCAAACACTGAGCACAGTTTTTTTTTAAATGCAGTGACTATTTCTATGGAGAAAATAGCCTCGACGCAGATATTATCCCTACCCCTCCGCAAGTGGAACTCATCGTTGTGTGTATGTGTCTGGGCGTGTGGACGGTGAAGTGGTAGCCTTTACACGTGCGTTCCCCGTTGTGCCAGTCCGTTTCAGGGGGTAACGATGGACCCTAAGCCCAACAAAGCCAGGCAGGCAACTAAGTCGGTCACAATAACAACCAACATGGCATCAGTCTGGCATGACCTTTCTTTTTGAAGATAGTCTATACAGTCGGTGTTCAAAAACGCCAGAAACGGGAAGTACCAAATCTACAACTTCACCATAGCTCTCCTCCGCTCACTTCCCCTTCTCTGTGTGTCTGCGTGTGCGCTTGATTGAGTGTGCTCAGCGAGTGAAGAGCAGCAGCTGTTAAAACACCGGGCCCAGTGCCTGAGCTTGAAAACCTGCCAGTAACGGCTGTGTCTCTATCCTTTACCCTCTCTCCCCCCCCCCCTCCTCCTCCACCTCCCTGCAGCTCTCAGGGGGCCCCACCTAACAGGTTCTGTAGGTTTTTCTTCTAACTGACAGACGGTTGAGTCACCTATTTAGTCGTTGTGTTGGCAGTGGGTGGTTTAGGGCGCCTGGGTGGAAAGCTTTAACAGGCACAGTGGGCTTCAGGACGGCTACAGAAGAGTTTATATTCCTGACACGCTGCAGCGCTGGGGGGGGGGGGACAATGTAAACGATGGAATCCAGGCCCTTGGATTTTGGCTTTGCTCTTATTAAACTACAGCAGCCCCTGTCCTTTCTGAATACCCCCGTTTGATAGTTTTCTCTCTCTCTCTCTCTCTCGTGTGGCGCAGGTTGGCCCAGCAGTACGTCTACCCCCAGGCTTACGTCCAGCAGGGCCTGGTGCTGCCCACTCAGGTCTCCGCCAACATCGGCTCCTCCCCCTACCTGGACTACAGCGCCGCCTACGCCCAGTACGCCCAGGCCGCCTTCGAGCAGCAGTACCCCTACGCCGCCTCCCCGGCCGCCTACCTCGGCTACGGCTACGCCCAGAGTCCCTCGGCGGCCAGCCAAGCTGCCGCAGCGGCCACGGCCGCCAACGGCATCCACTCCAGCCTGCCTTCCGCCGCCGGGTCCGCCCAAGCCTTCCTCCATTACGCCCAGCAGCAGCATGTCCAACCAGACCGCATGCAGTGAGCCGCTGGGAGGAAGGGGTGGCAGGGGGGGGGGCATAAGGAGGGATGTACCCTCTGCCACGGGCCAACCCTGCTCCAGTCAGCAGGGGCTTTCAGGAAAAAAGGGCGGGACTATTGCACTATACCATCAGGATGAGCCCCTTCCTCATTGGTCGAAGGGCGGGGGGGGGGTGGGAGGCGAAAAATGGTGTAAAATATGCGGTCGCTTCTTCGGGGCTTCCAGAAGCAGACACTTCATTTTTATTCTTTTCCTTATCGTCCGTTATTGTTGTATTGCTGTCGATGTTTTGTTAGTACCCCATTATTATTATCATTATTATTATTATCATCATCAATGTTATTATGTTTATTTTTTGTTAATTCAGTGGAAATCTTGTAGGTCTACGGTACATAATTGTGTTTGGAGGGAAGGGGGAGCTTTCTGGGACATTGACGCCCCCCAACCCCCCCCCCCCCCCACCCCACCGCACCCCAACCCCAACTCCAACTCCAGAGCATGAGGGGTAGATAAAAGCCACTGCTGCTTGTTTGGGGGGTGTGGGCGCAGAAGAAAAGCGTGGGCAAGTTGGGGAGGCATGGATGACACGGCAGGCTGCCACCTACCCCGGTTCACCACGTCTGGTGTCCACCAAAGCAGAAGAACTCCATCCTGGCGTTCTACCTCCACGCAAAGGGGATGATGTCACCAGATGATTTCCGTTCCACACTTGCAAAAAAAAAAGGGACACAATTGAGAATTTCAGTATAAAGACTCTTGGAGGTGCCTGCCCCCCCCCACCCTCCTCTTTTGAGACTGATGTCAGAACTATCTTCTTTTTTAAGAGGCCTTAATAAACCGTCTTTGTTTAAATCATCTTTTTTTTTCACAAGCGCTCCTTTAACCCCAGACACGCATTCATTGAACCAAGTGGGGGTGGGGGGGGGGTCCTTTTAATCGCCAGACTCTTCACAAGACTGACGAGACCGACTGACTCACCTTGTTCTTGACGAGTGATGATGGATGGAGATAATCATATGCAGTATGTGGGCGAAAGGACCGGGAGCGCTGGGTATTCTCGACGTTGGTATAGTAGCGGACGCTCAGCGTGGACATTCTATTCCTTTCTATCTTATCGTTTTCTTCTGTTCTGTTGCTAACTGTTAATCTGAGATTGTCAGACTGTTTCTCTCTTGAAAAGGACATTCATGTACAGCATTTTAAAATGTCTCAAGTTATCAAGTACATTTACCATATTTAAGTCTAGGTATTTATAGGATATACTAAGTTAAGAAAAATTGCTTCTTTTTTTGTTACTATGCCGTTAGTTGTGGCACTGAAGTCCTAGAATTTGTGAAGGCAAACTAGCAAATCCACGTATAGAGTTTCTTTGCCATTTCATGGCCATGTTTTTTTTTGTTTTAAAGACTATCCAGTCACCATATGAATCAGTGGATTTGCTTGTGTGCACAAACGCCTAGATGCTCATTTGTAGCCCCTAGTTCGACTGGCTGCTGGATGGAACACAAATGCTCTGTAGACTGTTAAAAAGAAAATGTTTTTGCAGTCCCCCTCGAGAAAGCCATACCAAAAACAAACAAAAAAGAATAAAAATTTTGTATTTAAACACAGTGACTTGACTTTGTCCTTGTTTAGTAGCGTCTTGAGCACAAACCAGAACTTTATTAAAAAGCGACTTCTCATAAAAAATATCTTTGCACTTTGTTTACGTTGTGTAAGTCACCCGACTTTTAAGTAGATACCGGCTTCATACTCGTTTGACAGGCGCGCGGGGTGAGGGGGTTCGCTGCGTAGCGTGTTCGTTATCAAGTTACACGCTCGAGACTAGGAGGCCCACGCTTTATCAGTCCTCAACACCACCACCTGCCAGGGGCACGTGGGTTCCCCCACCCAACACGCACACTGTTGCTGGGGAGCTGAGAAAGTTGCAGAAAAGAGGAGGGGCAGTCAGTATGCGGTTTGAAGAATTTCCTGCTGACAACATAACTTTTTTTACTCTGACAAACATAACCGGTTATGCTAGCTTGCCTCCTGGTATACAGGGACTATTTAATTGGTAAATAGTCCTTGGTTAGCATCCCCAAATGTTTACTCTTGGGTCATCCATTTTGAATATGATGGGTTTCATTATTAATGCCCAATGCTGTATATTCTCTAGTGTAGAATATAGTCTCGCAAGCTCACTAGTCTTGCTAACTATAAGTTACTTCAATAATATCCATATTGAGTTCCATGCTATTGGGGGGGGGGGGGGGGGAGAAAAACCTGCCCAAATGTCAATTGAAACCACACTTGGGGCAGGAGAACATGACGGCAAGGGTAAAGTTGTAAAGCCATGAAACACCTGTAGAGCATGTAGTATCAAGATGTCACAAAGATGGGATATTATATCTTGAATATTAAAGATGTAATTTGTAATACAAATCTAAAATACATACTACAATAAAGGATCTTTTTTTAAATTCTCAAAATTGGTTGAAGTTCTTGATACAAACATCTTGATGGTGTAAAAGCTGTAATATTTGTAAACTCAAGCCATTTACTGGCCTTTTGGATTGTGATGAGTCTTGAAAGTTGTAAGTGGTTTATTTTCTATTTAAAAGTCAAACCTCAAGAAGCTACAACATGCAGCTAAAATGTACGTATCTCAAACCCTGCCCTCTTTCCTTGATCCTCCAATGACAACTATTGCAAGCTAGGAGCAACAGTTGTGATTGGAGGATCAAGAAAAGAGGGCAATGTTTGAGATACAGTAGGTACATTTTAGCTCCATGTTCTAGCTTATTGAGGTTTGACTTTTAAATAGAAAATAAACCACTTACAACATTCAAGACTTTTTGAAATTGCAACGTTTTAGTGCCACACACATGCTACCAACTAGCAAAAGTTCTAGACTGTGTGGCACAAACACCACACTGCCTAAAAGTCAGTCATTGCTATGGTGATCAACATGTATGTGGCCAGACAATTATATGAATATATATTTTAATTATCTTTCACAAGATACAGGGTGCATTGGATATTTTTGGAAGCCACTTCCTCTTTACTCAAACCCTTCAAGTTGTTTTCTTTTGTATAGTATACTATAGTTGCCACCCCAAATTATGTTTATTGATGTTTTAAAAACCATTTGTTAATCCATGATCAATACTGTAGTATTTAAAATAGTTTAACCTGGAAAATAAGATTCGATTAAATGTATTGTCATTGCAGAAGTACAAGTGCAGAGTAGCCTACAATGGAATGGTATTAAGTTGTATAATATAATACTTGCCAATAGTGTAGTTAATGCAAAGCTATTAATTTACTTAGTCAGCGTTCTGAACCGGAAAACACGTTTTAATCCAGGCCACAACATGCAGGCAAAAAGAGTTACCTAATTCTAACATAAAACCACAGTCCTCCAGCATTTCTGATTCTGCTATCACTTGGCATTATACAAATCCAGTGTATTACTGTTGGGGCCGGTTCATGGATAACGCAGCTGTTTGAAAATGTTGGAGGACTGTGGTTTTGTGTTGGAAATGTGAACACTTTGCCTGCATGTTGTGGATACATTTTTTTATTTATTTCATCACCCCGTTTGCTTGCCTGTCGGAAGCTTCCCAGTTCTCTTGGAACCCAGCCAGAACAAATTATTTGAAAGTTAACAAAGAAATAAGAAAGTTATGATCAATTACCATTACCACTCTCTCCTCTCCCCCTCCACTCCTCCCTCCAGATTATCCTCATGCTTCCCTCTCTTGCCCCCTCCTCCATGTCTTTCCCTCTTTCCATCCCTCTTTTCCTCTCCTCCTTCCTGTCTTCTGTCGGAATCATGGGAGGAGAGTGAGGGTGAGAAACGGAGCGGGTGTCAGTGTGATGAACGAGGTCATACAGGCCCAGCGGAGCATGTTATGCTGAGTCACTGCAAGGCTCTCTCTTTCTCTTTTTCTCTCTTGCTTTCTCCCTCTCTCTCTCTCTTGCTTTCTCCCTCTGTCTCTCTCTCTCTTGCTTTCTTCCTCTGTCTTTGTCTCTCTCTTTTTCTTTCTCCCTCTCTCTCTCTGTTTGTCTCTCTTTATCTCTTTCTGTCCTTGTCTCTCTCTCCCCTCTTTCTGACTGTATTCCTTTCTACATGTATGTCTCTTCTTTCCACCTCTCTCTCTCTGTCCCTCTTTCTGTCTTTTCATCTCTCCCTTTTTGCCCCCGCCCTCTTTCTGAGTCTTGCCCCCCCCCCCCCCACACACACACACACACACACACAGAAACCCACAGTAAACAGTCTATACTCTTGTATAGACAAGGCCCAACAATGTTGTCCAATCTCGCTCCCCACACGCACCCCCTCAGCCAGTCATGTGCCTCTCTGACGTAAGAGGGATTCCTCATATCTGTCATGCAGCCAATGTCGCGTCTTATCAGAGTCTCAGCTCCACTTTAATCACAACCAAAAGTGAAACGGCTCTGTTAGTTACTGGCACAGTCAGGCTGTAGCTTGACCTGGTCCCAGACGTTTTCATCCAGGATAAAGTGAAGTAGTCTAGTGAGTTTCCTGTGTACTCGACAGAGGGGGTTGTGTGAGTTTTGATAATGCAACTGGAGCATCTCTTTTCACTGCTCAGTGCTCAGCGAGTTGACCATTTGACTTTAGGGCAGGGGTGTAAAAAGTACCCAGAAATTATACTTAAGTGAAAGTATGGGTACTGTCTCAAAATCTGACTCAAGTAAAAGTCAGAGTATCTGGCTAAAAACACACTTGAGTAAAAGTAAAAAAGTCCTACTTTTAAATGTACTTAAGTACTAAAAAGTAAAAGTAATTTTTTATTTTTTTTAAAGGATTCCATCATCGGCCAAGTTTTCATTTTAACTATACATTGCACCAGGTGAGTTAGTTGAAGAGGTGAGCCAATTAGTGAAATCATCAGCTGGTGTTTAGGCAAGGCTGGAATGAAACCAAGCATACACTCTGCCCACAATGGAATGTGTTCTGCGATAGACAATGCTGAAATGAAAGAACAGAGGACATTTAAATTAATAATGTCATTTATCAGCTATCTATGATAGGAGTGCAGATGTTTCTGCACTCCCTGCAAGAAGAATCACATATTATTTGTTTCTCATGAGTGGGATTCATCCAAAAACTGAGATAAGAGTGTTCTTCATTACTGGAAAAGATTCACTCGGAGGCGCTTTAACAATGGATCACTAGAAGGCTTGCCAGGGGCAAGGTCATCTCTTTAGACTGAGGAATTTAACAGTCAGTTTTCCAAACACCCCACCCCACACATCAATCCCCACCACATCCCCATCCAAGACACACAGCCTGTCTTGTCACTGACTCTATTCTTCTGATAGCAGGTGTTTAATCAAAGATCCCCGCTTTCTAGTCTTGCACAAGGACCAATTAGCATGGGTATGGGCGGGTTCATTTTCCATTGATGGGGATTTGATTGGCTGTTTACCTGCGGTCGCAGGATTAATAACGTTAGTTTGACCCGATAAACAATTCAAAAATACTCATTAAAATGGTTGGACCTGCAAGATTTGTACTTTGTACTTTGTAGGTCTGCATTTTAAATGTAAGGAGAAAAAAGTATGTTTTTTTTCTCTGAAATGTAATGGAGTAAAAGTACAAAGTATACAAACCTAATAATACTTGAGTAAAGTACAAATCCCCCAAAACAGTACTTAAGTATTGTAACGAAGTACAATTACTCAAGTACTTTACACCCCTGCTTTAGGGTCTGTGTAGCAATCAATCCCCACGCTCGGATTTGGAGCGCATACCCATTGAGTCAAAACAAACAGTAGCCTACCTAAGAATCCAGCCGGCTCGACCAAAACCCTGGTATTTAACTGGAATTAAACTCTAAAATATTTTCATCCTTTCAGACACACCTTGTTTTCTTTGGCCTAGTCTCAGCTCTTAAGCTGTCTCGGCAACACAGCTTTATCTAAAAAAAAAAGGGGGCATTGTCTTAAAGGGGCATTTCACTGAAAAACAATGCTGATTTTTTTGGCACATAAAGATTACATTAGATTAAAATGTATTGTCATTATACAGCACAAGTACAGTACAACGGAAATAAGTTTGGCATCCAATCAGAGTGCAAATGTAACAGTAAAGTGCAACAGCGATATACAATGTATACAGGGTCCAGGACTTCAGATATAGTGTACAGATATAGATGTAGTATCTATAGATATGTAAAAGGACTATGTGCAGGTAAATT